>NW_028146970.1:0-167433 GCF_054392235.1 Sus scrofa
AAGAATCGACCTCCGATTTTTTTTTTTTTTTTCCACTGCATTGCTGACCGCAGGAGGATTGAGGACGCACGCCCAGCGCCCTCAGCTGCGGGCTCCAAACCCGAGTCAGTTCCCTGTGCAGAAAGAGGCTATCCTCCCAGGCTTCAAGTCAGCGCCAGCGACCTGACGGGGCCGTCTCGGGCATGGGGTGCCACCGTCCGCCCCCCCCCCCCCCCCCCAGCCCGCCAGCCTTTGCAAACAACGAAACCCAAACGATCTTCCCCGCGGGTTTTTCCAAGCTCTGGTTCAGGTGATCCCGAGAGAGCCTTTTTTTTTTTTTTTTTTTTTTTTTTGGATCTGGGCTGCTGGGGCCAGTGGGGGTCTTGGGTGAGCTTCAAGGACCTGTCGGGCCACGAGGGATGTGCGGGTGTGGTGTGGGTGGAGAGCACAGGTGGGCAGCAGGCCCTGCGGGGGAGCGGGCCTGGCGGGGAGGGCAGGAGGCACGGACCGGCCCGGGAGGGACGCGGCGGCGGCGGCGGCGGCGGCGGCGGCGGTGGGGGGCGCTGCGGTGGCGGCGCTTAGGGCAGGTGGCGGCCGCTGTGGGTCGGTGGCTTGAGGCAAGAGAGAGCATTGCGAGGTGCGAGAGTGTGGGTGAGGGTTGCGGGGGGCGCGTGGGAGCGCGTGTGTGAGTGGGGGTGCGGGGCGCGGGGGGTCGGGGGCGCGGGGCGCGGGAGGTGGGCTCGGGAGAGGCAGGCGAAGGCAGCGGGCGAGCCGGGGCAAAAGGCGAGGCGAAAGGGCCCGGGGCGGGCCGGGGAGGCGAGCGGGAGCGCAAAACAAGTGGCCGCACCTGCGGCATATGGAGGTTCCCAGGCTAGGGGTCGAGCCACAGCCACTGTAGAAGCAACGCCGAGTAGTTATGTTGTGAGCCACACGGGAAGTCCGAGTTCTCGGCTGCCGAGAGGCGCTCAAATGGAGCCGGGCGGCTGACGTCACGGGCGTCGGCGCGGCGGCCGGGTGGGAGCGAGCGCCACCTGGTGGGCTGCCGGGGGATGGGAGCGCCGCGCGTTGCTGGAGGGGAGGGGAGTGGGGGGGGGTGTCCCGGCGTCCGGGGGGCGGGGGGGTGGGGTGGGGTGGGGGCGGAGGGGTGGAGGGGGTGAGGGCGCGGGGGTGTGTCCCGGGGGTCGGGGGGGAGTGTGTGTGTGTGTGGGTGGGTGGGGGGATGTCCCGGGGGTCTGGGCTGGCGCTCGGGGGCTTCGGGACAGTGTGGAGCGGTGTGGGGACAGTGCCTCAGGGCCGCACGCTGGGATCGCCCCGCCCTGCCCTGGGGCCTGGCCGGCCTGGCCCTTGGCCTCCGCGGCTCCCCGGCTCCCGGGCCTCCCCTTCCGCCCCTGTGCAGGGGCACTCGTGTCCTGGAGGGACGGCGACCACCGGCTGCCCTGCCTGCCCAGTCCTCGGCCGTACTCAGCCCACGGCGGGCTCCTGGAGAGCCCTGGGCCGGGCCCCCCTCGGTAGTGCCAGGGAGGAAAACGGGGGCTGGTCTGCAGGGGCATTGGCCAGAGGCTGGCGACCACAACCACGGGGGTGGGGGGTGGGGGGTGGGGGGTGGAGTGGGGGGGGCGGCGCGGGGTGGGGTGGGGTGGGGTGGGGTGGAGTGGGGGGGGAACCTCCCGGCATGGGGGGTGGGGGGCGGGCCCGGTGGCTGT
Organism: Sus scrofa; assembly: GCF_054392235.1. Lineage (NCBI taxonomy): Eukaryota > Metazoa > Chordata > Mammalia > Artiodactyla > Suidae > Sus > Sus scrofa. Next base: position 1,683 of record NW_028146970.1, read on the forward strand.
CTGGGGCGGGAGAGCCGGGGCCCCGAGCACAGCAAGGAGCCGCACCGCCAGCCCAATGGACCCGGTCCCCTGCCGCCCACCCGGGGTCTAGAGGGAGGGTCAGGCCGGGCCCGAAGCCTGCTGGACGCTGCTCTGTCCGCCGCTGGACGCCCAGGACGGTCCCCCTCGCGGGCCATGCCATCACAGCAGCCCCCCCGCCGAGGAGCGCCCCAGGCTCGCGAGAGGGAGCGCCCCGGGGGAAGCCGAGGCGCTCCAAGCAGGATGAGGCTACCGGGGGCCGGCTGAGGCCAGGGAGGGCCCGGTTCCCGCCGTTCCCTGGGCTGCTGGCAGGGGCTCCTGGGCGCAAGCCCACCCAAGGCCTTGGAGGAAGTCCCAGGGCTCGGCTGGGCTCGGAGGCCAAGGGGCAGCCGAAGGGAGGGTGCAGAGGCAGGCAGGGGCCGGCTCCCTCCACCCCCACCGGGCCTCCCAGGCCCAGGCAGGCGCCGGCCTCTCGGGTCCTCAGAGCCATGGGGGGCCACGGAGGACAGGACGCAGGGAGAGCAGCACCCCACCCCCGCGGAGAAGGACCTCGCCTCGGGGGGGCCCTGCGGCCAGGGCCCCGGGTCCAGGGCGGGTGGGCTGTGTGAGCGGCAGGCCCCACCAGCTGGCCCTCCCTGCCTCCGTCTGGGATCAGACGACCAGTGTCCACGGCAGCCCGCGGAGCCGAGCCCCGGAAGCTGGGGCCATGGCCCTCGGCCCCAGGCTTCACCGCAGGGCCGGCGGCTGGGCTTCGGCGGCCAGAGGGTGACAGGCCTGAGCCCCAAGCACGCGAACGCAGGAGAGGCAAGACCCGGCCGGCTCTGTCCCTGCCCCCCGAGGCCGCCTTGGACCTGGCGGCGGCGGCGGCGGCGGCGGCGGCGGCCGGACACGAGCCGGGTGGTCTCCTGGGGCAAGACAGACCTTCTCAGGCTGAGGGCCCAAGCAAGGCCCAGCACCAGCCGCCTCCGCGTCAGGAAGGACGGAGCGGACCAAGGCAGGCCCACCGCCTGCCTGGCGGGCACCGAAGGCTTCGCTGGGGTTTCCCGGACACAGGAAGGGAGGGACGCGGGTCCGGGGAGGGCCAGGGGTTCGGAGCCCACAGCTGAGGTCCCGCCCGCAGAGAGCCGCCGGGAGGCCCAAGGGCTGCGAGGGTGGGCCTGGGAGGCGGCCGGAGGAGTCGGCCCAGGCGGAAACAGGCTCTGGGCAGAGGTCGTGCCTGCAAGCCATGCTTCTCGTGGCACGTGGACCCTGCCAGCCTCCCACCCGCCTTGCCCTTGGATCCCTGTGGGCCGCCAGGGCCCTCGGGCACTGGGGGATCCGCGTGGCCCGGCACGTGGCCTCAAGGCCGTTCACAGAGAGGGGTCGCCGGGCCGCTGGGCCGGGGCTGGTGTGCGTGTGTGTGTGTGCGCGGGCGTGTGTCTGTGCGTGTGTGTCCGTGTGTGCGTGCGTGTGTGTGAAGTTCTGGGGCAACCCTGCGTCGGACAAGCCCTCTCTGCACCATTTGCCCACCGGCCTCGGCTCATCTCCTGTCTCTGTCTCGGTCTCTCGGTCAGCTTCTCGCCGTCTGTCCAAGGGCAAGCCGGGTGGGGGTGGGGGTGGGGGTGGGGGTGGGGGGTGGAGAGGGTGGTACGCAAGAGACAAGGAACCCACTGGAGAAGAAAGATGATCTCGGGCCGTGGTGGAGACGACGTCTGAGGGAGGGACCAGGGACCCCTATGGGTGGCTCGCAGGAGGGGCCCCTGGGTGGAGAACTGAAAAGGCGAGCGGGTTGTGGCTCTGCCCAGCGCGGTCACCCACCAGGCAGCCTCTCCTGTCACCCTGCTGGTCCTCACGTCAGCATCCACGCGTGCTGATCTCTAGCGGAGGGCTGGCCAGGCCCCGGGACACCCACGCCCGCCAGCGTGCGTGCACGCGCGCGCGCACACACCCCGCCCACCCCACCCCCCAAACACGCCCCTTCCCTCACCCCCACCAGGGGCAGTGACGGAGAGCTCTGTGATGGTGCCGCACGGGGAGGCCCCGTGAGGCCCCGGTGGCTGAAGGCCTCCCTCCTCGACAGAGTCAAGGGACCCACTCGCAGACATTTCCCCGCGCTGTACCGGCGGCTCCCCTGGCCCATCCATTCCACACAGCGCAGGTGGCATCCACAGAGCAGCCCAGAGGCCCATCCCCATCCATCCCAGGGCAGCCCCTTTCCCCCACCCCCACCCCCGCCCCCACCCGCCAAGCCCAAGTGTGTGCTCCTTGCCCACCATCCCCCCCGACACACACGCCCCCCCCCAACACGCCCCTTCCCTCACCCCCACAAGGGGCAGTGACAGAGAGCTCTGTGATGGTGCCGCACGGGTAGGCCCCGTGAGGCCCCGGTGGCTGAAGGCCTCCCTCCTCGACAGAGTCTCAGCCAAGCAGCCCTACACGGGCCGGCCCACACAAAGACCGAAGCCGGCCTCCAAACAGCTCCATTTCACCGGGACCAAACTTTCCCGGAAGCAGACCCGGGCACCCCTCTGTCTGTCGCCGCACTACTCACCAGAGCCAAGATCTGGAAGCCACCTAAAGGTCCACTGACAGGTGAGTGCACTTCGAAGGCCCGGGGACATCCATGCGATGGCATCGCACACAGCCAGGAAAAAGCGGCAGAACGAGTGCCATCTGCCGCCGCGGGGCTGGAACGAGAGACCCTCATACTAAGCGAAGGAAGCCAGAAAGGCAAAGACAAGTGCCCTAGGACATCACCTGTTGGTGGACTCTAAACGCCGCAACGGATGGCGCTATCTAAACACCCACCCGCAGACTCCAGAAACCGACGGTGGGCAAGGAGCACACACTTGGGCTTGGCAGGTGGGGGAAAGGGGCTGCCCTGGGATGGATGGGGATGGGCCCCTGGGCTGCTCTGTGGATGCCACCTGCGCTGTGTGGAATGGATGGGCCACGGGAGCCGCCGGTACAGCGCGGGGAAATGTCTGCGAGTGGGTCCCTTGGCGGACCAAGACCCCTGGAAGAAACATTGGACATCAGCTCGACTTTAATCGTAAGAATCGACCTCCGACTCAAAGCAGACGAAGCCACTGCATTGCTGACCGCAGGAGGATTGAGGACGCACGCCCAGCGCCCTCAGCTGCGGGCTCCAAACCCGAGTCAGTTCCCTGTGCAGAAAGAGGCTATCCTCCCAGGCTTCAAGTCAGCGCCAGCGACCTGACGGGGCCGTCTCGGGCATGGGGTGCCACCGTCCGCCCCCCCCCCCACCCCAGCCCGCCAGCCTTTGCAAACAACGAAACCCAAACGATCTTCCCCGCGGGTTTTTCCAAGCTCTGGTTCAGGTGATCCCGAGAGAGCCTTTTTTTTTTTTTTTTTTTTTTTTTGGATCTGGGCTGCTGGGGCCAGTGGGGGTCTTGGGTGAGCTTCAAGGACCTGTCGGGCCACGAGGGATGTGCGGGTGTGGTGTGGGTGGAGAGCACAGGTGGGCAGCAGGCCCTGCGGGGGAGCGGGCCTGGCGGGGAGGGCAGGAGGCACGGACCGGCCCGGGAGGGACGCGGCGGCGGCGGCGGCGGCGGCGGCGGCGGTGGGGGGCGCTGCGGTGGCGGCGCTTAGGGCAGGTGGCGGCCGCTGTGGGTCGGTGGCTTGAGGCAAGAGAGAGCATTGCGAGGTGCGAGAGTGTGGGTGAGGGTTGCGGGGGGCGCGTGGGAGCGCGTGTGTGAGTGGGGGTGCGGGGCGCGGGGGGTCGGGGGCGCGGGGCGCGGGAGGTGGGCTCGGGAGAGGCAGGCGAAGGCAGCGGGCGAGCCGGGGCAAAAGGCGAGGCGAAAGGGCCCGGGGCGGGCCGGGGAGGCGAGCGGGAGCGCAAAACAAGTGGCCGCACCTGCGGCATATGGAGGTTCCCAGGCTAGGGGTCGAGCCACAGCCACTGTAGAAGCAACGCCGAGTAGTTATGTTGTGAGCCACACGGGAAGTCCGAGTTCTCGGCTGCCGAGAGGCGCTCAAATGGAGCCGGGCGGCTGACGTCACGGGCGTCGGCGCGGCGGCCGGGTGGGAGCGAGCGCCACCTGGTGGGCTGCCGGGGGATGGGAGCGCCGCGCGTTGCTGGAGGGGAGGGGAGTGGGGGGGGGTGTCCCGGCGTCCGGGGGGGCGGGGGGGTGGGGTGGGGTGGGGGCGGAGGGGTGGAGGGGGTGAGGGCGCGGGGGTGTGTCCCGGGGGTCGGGGGGGAGTGTGTGTGTGTGTGGGTGGGTGGGGGGATGTCCCGGGGGTCTGGGCTGGCGCTCGGGGGCTTCGGGACAGTGTGGAGCGGTGTGGGGACAGTGCCTCAGGGCCGCACGCTGGGATCGCCCCGCCCTGCCCTGGGGCCTGGCCGGCCTGGCCCTTGGCCTCCGCGGCTCCCCGGCTCCCGGGCCTCCCCTTCCGCCCCTGTGCAGGGGCACTCGTGTCCTGGAGGGACGGCGACCACCGGCTGCCCTGCCTGCCCAGTCCTCGGCCGTACTCAGCCCACGGCGGGCTCCTGGAGAGCCCTGGGCCGGGCCCCCCTCGGTAGTGCCAGGGAGGAAAACGGGGGCTGGTCTGCAGGGGCATTGGCCAGAGGCTGGCGACCACAACCACGGGGGTGGGGGGTGGGGGGTGGGGGGTGGAGTGGGGGGGGCGGCGCGGGGTGGGGTGGGGTGGGGTGGGGTGGAGTGGGGGGGGAACCTCCCGGCATGGGGGGTGGGGGGCGGGCCCGGTGGCTGTCTGGGGCGGGAGAGCCGGGGCCCCGAGCACAGCAAGGAGCCGCACCGCCAGCCCAATGGACCCGGTCCCCTGCCGCCCACCCGGGGTCTAGAGGGAGGGTCAGGCCGGGCCCGAAGCCTGCTGGACGCTGCTCTGTCCGCCGCTGGACGCCCAGGACGGTCCCCCTCGCGGGCCATGCCATCACAGCAGCCCCCCGCCGAGGAGCGCCCCAGGCTCGCGAGAAGGAGCGCCCCGGGGGAAGCCGAGGCGCTCCAAGCAGGATGAGGCTACCGGGGGCCGGCTGAGGCCAGGGAGGGCCCGGTTCCCGCCGTTCCCTGGGCTGCTGGCAGGGGCTCCTGGGCGCAAGCCCACCCAAGGCCTTGGAGGAAGTCCCAGGGCTCGGCTGGGCTCGGAGGCCAAGGGGCAGCCGAAGGGAGGGTGCAGAGGCAGGCAGGGGCCGGCTCCCTCCACCCCCACCGGGCCTCCCAGGCCCAGGCAGGCGCCGGCCTCTCGGGTCCTCAGAGCCATGGGGGGCCACGGAGGACAGGACGCAGGGAGAGCAGCACCCCACCCCCGCGGAGAAGGACCTCGCCTCGGGGGGGCCCTGCGGCCAGGGCCCCGGGTCCAGGGCGGGTGGGCTGTGTGAGCGGCAGGCCCCACCAGCTGGCCCTCCCTGCCTCCGTCTGGGATCAGACGACCAGTGTCCACGGCAGCCCGCGGAGCCGAGCCCCGGAAGCTGGGGCCATGGCCCTCGGCCCCAGGCTTCACCGCAGGGCCGGCGGCTGGGCTTCGGCGGCCAGAGGGTGACAGGCCTGAGCCCCAAGCACGCGAACGCAGGAGAGGCAAGACCCGGCCGGCTCTGTCCCTGCCCCCCGAGGCCGCCTTGGACCTGGCGGCGGCGGCGGGCGGCGGCGGCGGCCGGACACGAGCCGGGTGGTCTCCTGGGGCAAGACAGACCTTCTCAGGCTGAGGGCCCAAGCAAGGCCCAGCACCAGCCGCCTCCGCGTCAGGAAGGACGGAGCGGACCAAGGCAGGCCCACCGCCTGCCTGGCGGGCACCGAAGGCTTCGCTGGGGTTTCCCGGACACAGGAAGGGAGGGACGCGGGTCCGGGGAGGGCCAGGGGTTCGGAGCCCACAGCTGAGGTCCCGCCCGCAGAGAGCCGCCGGGAGGCCCAAGGGCTGCGAGGGTGGGCCTGGGAGGCGGCCGGAGGAGTCGGCCCAGGCGGAAACAGGCTCTGGGCAGAGGTCGTGCCTGCAAGCCATGCTTCTCGTGGCACGTGGACCCTGCCAGCCTCCCACCCGCCTTGCCCTTGGATCCCTGTGGGCCGCCAGGGCCCTCGGGCACTGGGGGATCCGCGTGGCCCGGCACGTGGCCTCAAGGCCGTTCACAGAGAGGGGTCGCCGGGCCGCTGGGCCGGGGCTGGTGTGCGTGTGTGTGTGTGCGCGGGCGTGTGTCTGTGCGTGTGTGTCCGTGTGTGCGTGCGTGTGTGTGAAGTTCTGGGGCAACCCTGCGTCGGACAAGCCCTCTCTGCACCATTTGCCCACCGGCCTCGGCTCATCTCCTGTCTCTGTCTCGGTCTCTCGGTCAGCTTCTCGCCGTCTGTCCAAGGGCAAGCCGGGTGGGGGTGGGGGTGGGGGTGGGGGTGGGGGGTGGAGAGGGTGGTACGCAAGAGACAAGGAACCCACTGGAGAAGAAAGATGATCTCGGGCCGTGGTGGAGACGACGTCTGAGGGAGGGACCAGGGACCCCTATGGGTGGCTCGCAGGAGGGGCCCCTGGGTGGAGAACTGAAAGGCGAGCGGGTTGTGGCTCTGCCCAGCGCGGTCACCCACCAGGCAGCCTCTCCTGTCACCCTGCTGGTCCTCACGTCAGCATCCACGCGTGCTGATCTCTAGCGGAGGGCTGGCCAGGCCCCGGGACACCCACGCCCGCCAGCGTGCGTGCACGCGCGCGCGCACACACCCCGCCCACCCCACCCCCCAAACACGCCCCTTCCCTCACCCCCACCAGGGGCAGTGACGGAGAGCTCTGTGATGGTGCCGCACGGGGAGGCCCCGTGAGGCCCCGGTGGCTGAAGGCCTCCCTCCTCGACAGAGTCAAGGGACCCACTCGCAGACATTTCCCCGCGCTGTACCGGCGGCTCCCCTGGCCCATCCATTCCACACAGCGCAGGTGGCATCCACAGAGCAGCCCAGAGGCCCATCCCCATCCATCCCAGGGCAGCCCCTTTCCCCCACCCCCACCCCCGCCCCCACCCGCCAAGCCCAAGTGTGTGCTCCTTGCCCACCATCCCCCCCGACACACACGCCCCCCCCCAACACGCCCCTTCCCTCACCCCCACAAGGGGCAGTGACAGAGAGCTCTGTGATGGTGCCGCACGGGTAGGCCCCGTGAGGCCCCGGTGGCTGAAGGCCTCCCTCCTCGACAGAGTCTCAGCCAAGCAGCCCTACACGGGCCGGCCCACACAAAGACCGAAGCCGGCCTCCAAACAGCTCCATTTCACCGGGACCAAACTTTCCCGGAAGCAGACCCGGGCACCCCTCTGTCTGTCGCCGCACTACTCACCAGAGCCAAGATCTGGAAGCCACCTAAAGGTCCACTGACAGGTGAGTGCACTTCGAAGGCCCGGGGACATCCATGCGATGGCATCGCACACAGCCAGGAAAAAGCGGCAGAACGAGTGCCATCTGCCGCCGCGGGGCTGGAACGAGAGACCCTCATACTAAGCGAAGGAAGCCAGAAAGGCAAAGACAAGTGCCCTAGGACATCACCTGTTGGTGGACTCTAAACGCCGCAACGGATGGCGCTATCTAAACACCCACCCGCAGACTCCAGAAACCGACGGTGGGCAAGGAGCACACACTTGGGCTTGGCAGGTGGGGGAAAGGGGCTGCCCTGGGATGGATGGGGATGGGCCCCTGGGCTGCTCTGTGGATGCCACCTGCGCTGTGTGGAATGGATGGGCCACGGGAGCCGCCGGTACAGCGCGGGGAAATGTCTGCGAGTGGGTCCCTTGGCGGACCAAGACCCCTGGAAGAAACATTGGACATCAGCTCGACTTTAATCGTAAGAATCGACCTCCGACTCAAAGCAGACGAAGCCACTGCATTGCTGACCGCAGGAGGATTGAGGACGCACGCCCAGCGCCCTCAGCTGCGGGCTCCAAACCCGAGTCAGTTCCCTGTGCAGAAAGAGGCTATCCTCCCAGGCTTCAAGTCAGCGCCAGCGACCTGACGGGGCCGTCTCGGGCATGGGGTGCCACCGTCCGCCCCCCCCCCCACCCCAGCCCGCCAGCCTTTGCAAACAACGAAACCCAAACGATCTTCCCCGCGGGTTTTTCCAAGCTCTGGTTCAGGTGATCCCGAGAGAGCCTTTTTTTTTTTTTTTTTTTTTTTTTGGATCTGGGCTGCTGGGGCCAGTGGGGGTCTTGGGTGAGCTTCAAGGACCTGTCGGGCCACGAGGGATGTGCGGGTGTGGTGTGGGTGGAGAGCACAGGTGGGCAGCAGGCCCTGCGGGGGAGCGGGCCTGGCGGGGAGGGCAGGAGGCACGGACCGGCCCGGGAGGGACGCGGCGGCGGCGGCGGCGGCGGCGGCGGCGGTGGGGGGCGCTGCGGTGGCGGCGCTTAGGGCAGGTGGCGGCCGCTGTGGGTCGGTGGCTTGAGGCAAGAGAGAGCATTGCGAGGTGCGAGAGTGTGGGTGAGGGTTGCGGGGGGCGCGTGGGAGCGCGTGTGTGAGTGGGGGTGCGGGGCGCGGGGGGTCGGGGGCGCGGGGCGCGGGAGGTGGGCTCGGGAGAGGCAGGCGAAGGCAGCGGGCGAGCCGGGGCAAAAGGCGAGGCGAAAGGGCCCGGGGCGGGCCGGGGAGGCGAGCGGGAGCGCAAAACAAGTGGCCGCACCTGCGGCATATGGAGGTTCCCAGGCTAGGGGTCGAGCCACAGCCACTGTAGAAGCAACGCCGAGTAGTTATGTTGTGAGCCACACGGGAAGTCCGAGTTCTCGGCTGCCGAGAGGCGCTCAAATGGAGCCGGGCGGCTGACGTCACGGGCGTCGGCGCGGCGGCCGGGTGGGAGCGAGCGCCACCTGGTGGGCTGCCGGGGGATGGGAGCGCCGCGCGTTGCTGGAGGGGAGGGGAGTGGGGGGGGGTGTCCCGGCGTCCGGGGGGGCGGGGGGGTGGGGTGGGGTGGGGGCGGAGGGGTGGAGGGGGTGAGGGCGCGGGGGTGTGTCCCGGGGGTCGGGGGGGAGTGTGTGTGTGTGTGGGTGGGTGGGGGGATGTCCCGGGGGTCTGGGCTGGCGCTCGGGGGCTTCGGGACAGTGTGGAGCGGTGTGGGGACAGTGCCTCAGGGCCGCACGCTGGGATCGCCCCGCCCTGCCCTGGGGCCTGGCCGGCCTGGCCCTTGGCCTCCGCGGCTCCCCGGCTCCCGGGCCTCCCCTTCCGCCCCTGTGCAGGGGCACTCGTGTCCTGGAGGGACGGCGACCACCGGCTGCCCTGCCTGCCCAGTCCTCGGCCGTACTCAGCCCACGGCGGGCTCCTGGAGAGCCCTGGGCCGGGCCCCCCTCGGTAGTGCCAGGGAGGAAAACGGGGGCTGGTCTGCAGGGGCATTGGCCAGAGGCTGGCGACCACAACCACGGGGGTGGGGGGTGGGGGGTGGGGGGTGGAGTGGGGGGGGCGGCGCGGGGTGGGGTGGGGTGGGGTGGGGTGGAGTGGGGGGGGAACCTCCCGGCATGGGGGGTGGGGGGCGGGCCCGGTGGCTGTCTGGGGCGGGAGAGCCGGGGCCCCGAGCACAGCAAGGAGCCGCACCGCCAGCCCAATGGACCCGGTCCCCTGCCGCCCACCCGGGGTCTAGAGGGAGGGTCAGGCCGGGCCCGAAGCCTGCTGGACGCTGCTCTGTCCGCCGCTGGACGCCCAGGACGGTCCCCCTCGCGGGCCATGCCATCACAGCAGCCCCCCGCCGAGGAGCGCCCCAGGCTCGCGAGAAGGAGCGCCCCGGGGGAAGCCGAGGCGCTCCAAGCAGGATGAGGCTACCGGGGGCCGGCTGAGGCCAGGGAGGGCCCGGTTCCCGCCGTTCCCTGGGCTGCTGGCAGGGGCTCCTGGGCGCAAGCCCACCCAAGGCCTTGGAGGAAGTCCCAGGGCTCGGCTGGGCTCGGAGGCCAAGGGGCAGCCGAAGGGAGGGTGCAGAGGCAGGCAGGGGCCGGCTCCCTCCACCCCCACCGGGCCTCCCAGGCCCAGGCAGGCGCCGGCCTCTCGGGTCCTCAGAGCCATGGGGGGCCACGGAGGACAGGACGCAGGGAGAGCAGCACCCCACCCCCGCGGAGAAGGACCTCGCCTCGGGGGGGCCCTGCGGCCAGGGCCCCGGGTCCAGGGCGGGTGGGCTGTGTGAGCGGCAGGCCCCACCAGCTGGCCCTCCCTGCCTCCGTCTGGGATCAGACGACCAGTGTCCACGGCAGCCCGCGGAGCCGAGCCCCGGAAGCTGGGGCCATGGCCCTCGGCCCCAGGCTTCACCGCAGGGCCGGCGGCTGGGCTTCGGCGGCCAGAGGGTGACAGGCCTGAGCCCCAAGCACGCGAACGCAGGAGAGGCAAGACCCGGCCGGCTCTGTCCCTGCCCCCCGAGGCCGCCTTGGACCTGGCGGCGGCGGCGGCGGCGGCGGCGGCGGACACGAGCCGGGTGGTCTCCTGGGGCAAGACAGACCTTCTCAGGCTGAGGGCCCAAGCAAGGCCCAGCACCAGCCGCCTCCGCGTCAGGAAGGACGGAGCGGACCAAGGCAGGCCCACCGCCTGCCTGGCGGGCACCGAAGGCTTCGCTGGGGTTTCCCGGACACAGGAAGGGAGGGACGCGGGTCCGGGGAGGGCCAGGGGTTCGGAGCCCACAGCTGAGGTCCCGCCCGCAGAGAGCCGCCGGGAGGCCCAAGGGCTGCGAGGGTGGGCCTGGGAGGCGGCCGGAGGAGTCGGCCCAGGCGGAAACAGGCTCTGGGCAGAGGTCGTGCCTGCAAGCCATGCTTCTCGTGGCACGTGGACCCTGCCAGCCTCCCACCCGCCTTGCCCTTGGATCCCTGTGGGCCGCCAGGGCCCTCGGGCACTGGGGGATCCGCGTGGCCCGGCACGTGGCCTCAAGGCCGTTCACAGAGAGGGGTCGCCGGGCCGCTGGGCCGGGGCTGGTGTGCGTGTGTGTGTGTGCGCGGGCGTGTGTCTGTGCGTGTGTGTCCGTGTGTGCGTGCGTGTGTGTGAAGTTCTGGGGCAACCCTGCGTCGGACAAGCCCTCTCTGCACCATTTGCCCACCGGCCTCGGCTCATCTCCTGTCTCTGTCTCGGTCTCTCGGTCAGCTTCTCGCCGTCTGTCCAAGGGCAAGCCGGGTGGGGGTGGGGGTGGGGGTGGGGGTGGGGGGTGGAGAGGGTGGTACGCAAGAGACAAGGAACCCACTGGAGAAGAAAGATGATCTCGGGCCGTGGTGGAGACGACGTCTGAGGGAGGGACCAGGGACCCCTATGGGTGGCTCGCAGGAGGGGCCCCTGGGTGGAGAACTGAAAGGCGAGCGGGTTGTGGCTCTGCCCAGCGCGGTCACCCACCAGGCAGCCTCTCCTGTCACCCTGCTGGTCCTCACGTCAGCATCCACGCGTGCTGATCTCTAGCGGAGGGCTGGCCAGGCCCCGGGACACCCACGCCCGCCAGCGTGCGTGCACGCGCGCGCGCACACACCCCGCCCACCCCACCCCCCAAACACGCCCCTTCCCTCACCCCCACCAGGGGCAGTGACGGAGAGCTCTGTGATGGTGCCGCACGGGGAGGCCCCGTGAGGCCCCGGTGGCTGAAGGCCTCCCTCCTCGACAGAGTCAAGGGACCCACTCGCAGACATTTCCCCGCGCTGTACCGGCGGCTCCCCTGGCCCATCCATTCCACACAGCGCAGGTGGCATCCACAGAGCAGCCCAGAGGCCCATCCCCATCCATCCCAGGGCAGCCCCTTTCCCCCACCCCCACCCCCGCCCCCACCCGCCAAGCCCAAGTGTGTGCTCCTTGCCCACCATCCCCCCCGACACACACGCCCCCCCCCAACACGCCCCTTCCCTCACCCCCACAAGGGGCAGTGACAGAGAGCTCTGTGATGGTGCCGCACGGGTAGGCCCCGTGAGGCCCCGGTGGCTGAAGGCCTCCCTCCTCGACAGAGTCTCAGCCAAGCAGCCCTACACGGGCCGGCCCACACAAAGACCGAAGCCGGCCTCCAAACAGCTCCATTTCACCGGGACCAAACTTTCCCGGAAGCAGACCCGGGCACCCCTCTGTCTGTCGCCGCACTACTCACCAGAGCCAAGATCTGGAAGCCACCTAAAGGTCCACTGACAGGTGAGTGCACTTCGAAGGCCCGGGGACATCCATGCGATGGCATCGCACACAGCCAGGAAAAAGCGGCAGAACGAGTGCCATCTGCCGCCGCGGGGCTGGAACGAGAGACCCTCATACTAAGCGAAGGAAGCCAGAAAGGCAAAGACAAGTGCCCTAGGACATCACCTGTTGGTGGACTCTAAACGCCGCAACGGATGGCGCTATCTAAACACCCACCCGCAGACTCCAGAAACCGACGGTGGGCAAGGAGCACACACTTGGGCTTGGCAGGTGGGGGAAAGGGGCTGCCCTGGGATGGATGGGGATGGGCCCCTGGGCTGCTCTGTGGATGCCACCTGCGCTGTGTGGAATGGATGGGCCACGGGAGCCGCCGGTACAGCGCGGGGAAATGTCTGCGAGTGGGTCCCTTGGCGGACCAAGACCCCTGGAAGAAACATTGGACATCAGCTCGACTTTAATCGTAAGAATCGACCTCCGACTCAAAGCAGACGAAGCCACTGCATTGCTGACCGCAGGAGGATTGAGGACGCACGCCCAGCGCCCTCAGCTGCGGGCTCCAAACCCGAGTCAGTTCCCTGTGCAGAAAGAGGCTATCCTCCCAGGCTTCAAGTCAGCGCCAGCGACCTGACGGGGCCGTCTCGGGCATGGGGTGCCACCGTCCGCCCCCCCCCCCACCCCAGCCCGCCAGCCTTTGCAAACAACGAAACCCAAACGATCTTCCCCGCGGGTTTTTCCAAGCTCTGGTTCAGGTGATCCCGAGAGAGCCTTTTTTTTTTTTTTTTTTTTTTTTTGGATCTGGGCTGCTGGGGCCAGTGGGGGTCTTGGGTGAGCTTCAAGGACCTGTCGGGCCACGAGGGATGTGCGGGTGTGGTGTGGGTGGAGAGCACAGGTGGGCAGCAGGCCCTGCGGGGGAGCGGGCCTGGCGGGGAGGGCAGGAGGCACGGACCGGCCCGGGAGGGACGCGGCGGCGGCGGCGGCGGCGGCGGCGGCGGTGGGGGGCGCTGCGGTGGCGGCGCTTAGGGCAGGTGGCGGCCGCTGTGGGTCGGTGGCTTGAGGCAAGAGAGAGCATTGCGAGGTGCGAGAGTGTGGGTGAGGGTTGCGGGGGGCGCGTGGGAGCGCGTGTGTGAGTGGGGGTGCGGGGCGCGGGGGGTCGGGGGCGCGGGGCGCGGGAGGTGGGCTCGGGAGAGGCAGGCGAAGGCAGCGGGCGAGCCGGGGCAAAAGGCGAGGCGAAAGGGCCCGGGGCGGGCCGGGGAGGCGAGCGGGAGCGCAAAACAAGTGGCCGCACCTGCGGCATATGGAGGTTCCCAGGCTAGGGGTCGAGCCACAGCCACTGTAGAAGCAACGCCGAGTAGTTATGTTGTGAGCCACACGGGAAGTCCGAGTTCTCGGCTGCCGAGAGGCGCTCAAATGGAGCCGGGCGGCTGACGTCACGGGCGTCGGCGCGGCGGCCGGGTGGGAGCGAGCGCCACCTGGTGGGCTGCCGGGGGATGGGAGCGCCGCGCGTTGCTGGAGGGGAGGGGAGTGGGGGGGGGTGTCCCGGCGTCCGGGGGGGCGGGGGGGTGGGGTGGGGTGGGGGCGGAGGGGTGGAGGGGGTGAGGGCGCGGGGGTGTGTCCCGGGGGTCGGGGGGGAGTGTGTGTGTGTGTGGGTGGGTGGGGGGATGTCCCGGGGGTCTGGGCTGGCGCTCGGGGGCTTCGGGACAGTGTGGAGCGGTGTGGGGACAGTGCCTCAGGGCCGCACGCTGGGATCGCCCCGCCCTGCCCTGGGGCCTGGCCGGCCTGGCCCTTGGCCTCCGCGGCTCCCCGGCTCCCGGGCCTCCCCTTCCGCCCCTGTGCAGGGGCACTCGTGTCCTGGAGGGACGGCGACCACCGGCTGCCCTGCCTGCCCAGTCCTCGGCCGTACTCAGCCCACGGCGGGCTCCTGGAGAGCCCTGGGCCGGGCCCCCCTCGGTAGTGCCAGGGAGGAAAACGGGGGCTGGTCTGCAGGGGCATTGGCCAGAGGCTGGCGACCACAACCACGGGGGTGGGGGGTGGGGGGTGGGGGGTGGAGTGGGGGGGGCGGCGCGGGGTGGGGTGGGGTGGGGTGGGGTGGAGTGGGGGGGGAACCTCCCGGCATGGGGGGTGGGGGGCGGGCCCGGTGGCTGTCTGGGGCGGGAGAGCCGGGGCCCCGAGCACAGCAAGGAGCCGCACCGCCAGCCCAATGGACCCGGTCCCCTGCCGCCCACCCGGGGTCTAGAGGGAGGGTCAGGCCGGGCCCGAAGCCTGCTGGACGCTGCTCTGTCCGCCGCTGGACGCCCAGGACGGTCCCCCTCGCGGGCCATGCCATCACAGCAGCCCCCCGCCGAGGAGCGCCCCAGGCTCGCGAGAAGGAGCGCCCCGGGGGAAGCCGAGGCGCTCCAAGCAGGATGAGGCTACCGGGGGCCGGCTGAGGCCAGGGAGGGCCCGGTTCCCGCCGTTCCCTGGGCTGCTGGCAGGGGCTCCTGGGCGCAAGCCCACCCAAGGCCTTGGAGGAAGTCCCAGGGCTCGGCTGGGCTCGGAGGCCAAGGGGCAGCCGAAGGGAGGGTGCAGAGGCAGGCAGGGGCCGGCTCCCTCCACCCCCACCGGGCCTCCCAGGCCCAGGCAGGCGCCGGCCTCTCGGGTCCTCAGAGCCATGGGGGGCCACGGAGGACAGGACGCAGGGAGAGCAGCACCCCACCCCCGCGGAGAAGGACCTCGCCTCGGGGGGGCCCTGCGGCCAGGGCCCCGGGTCCAGGGCGGGTGGGCTGTGTGAGCGGCAGGCCCCACCAGCTGGCCCTCCCTGCCTCCGTCTGGGATCAGACGACCAGTGTCCACGGCAGCCCGCGGAGCCGAGCCCCGGAAGCTGGGGCCATGGCCCTCGGCCCCAGGCTTCACCGCAGGGCCGGCGGCTGGGCTTCGGCGGCCAGAGGGTGACAGGCCTGAGCCCCAAGCACGCGAACGCAGGAGAGGCAAGACCCGGCCGGCTCTGTCCCTGCCCCCCGAGGCCGCCTTGGACCTGGCGGCGGCGGCGGCGGCGGCGGCCGGACACGAGCCGGGTGGTCTCCTGGGGCAAGACAGACCTTCTCAGGCTGAGGGCCCAAGCAAGGCCCAGCACCAGCCGCCTCCGCGTCAGGAAGGACGGAGCGGACCAAGGCAGGCCCACCGCCTGCCTGGCGGGCACCGAAGGCTTCGCTGGGGTTTCCCGGACACAGGAAGGGAGGGACGCGGGTCCGGGGAGGGCCAGGGGTTCGGAGCCCACAGCTGAGGTCCCGCCCGCAGAGAGCCGCCGGGAGGCCCAAGGGCTGCGAGGGTGGGCCTGGGAGGCGGCCGGAGGAGTCGGCCCAGGCGGAAACAGGCTCTGGGCAGAGGTCGTGCCTGCAAGCCATGCTTCTCGTGGCACGTGGACCCTGCCAGCCTCCCACCCGCCTTGCCCTTGGATCCCTGTGGGCCGCCAGGGCCCTCGGGCACTGGGGGATCCGCGTGGCCCGGCACGTGGCCTCAAGGCCGTTCACAGAGAGGGGTCGCCGGGCCGCTGGGCCGGGGCTGGTGTGCGTGTGTGTGTGTGCGCGGGCGTGTGTCTGTGCGTGTGTGTCCGTGTGTGCGTGCGTGTGTGTGAAGTTCTGGGGCAACCCTGCGTCGGACAAGCCCTCTCTGCACCATTTGCCCACCGGCCTCGGCTCATCTCCTGTCTCTGTCTCGGTCTCTCGGTCAGCTTCTCGCCGTCTGTCCAAGGGCAAGCCGGGTGGGGGTGGGGGTGGGGGTGGGGGTGGGGGGTGGAGAGGGTGGTACGCAAGAGACAAGGAACCCACTGGAGAAGAAAGATGATCTCGGGCCGTGGTGGAGACGACGTCTGAGGGAGGGACCAGGGACCCCTATGGGTGGCTCGCAGGAGGGGCCCCTGGGTGGAGAACTGAAAGGCGAGCGGGTTGTGGCTCTGCCCAGCGCGGTCACCCACCAGGCAGCCTCTCCTGTCACCCTGCTGGTCCTCACGTCAGCATCCACGCGTGCTGATCTCTAGCGGAGGGCTGGCCAGGCCCCGGGACACCCACGCCCGCCAGCGTGCGTGCACGCGCGCGCGCACACACCCCGCCCACCCCACCCCCCAAACACGCCCCTTCCCTCACCCCCACCAGGGGCAGTGACGGAGAGCTCTGTGATGGTGCCGCACGGGGAGGCCCCGTGAGGCCCCGGTGGCTGAAGGCCTCCCTCCTCGACAGAGTCAAGGGACCCACTCGCAGACATTTCCCCGCGCTGTACCGGCGGCTCCCCTGGCCCATCCATTCCACACAGCGCAGGTGGCATCCACAGAGCAGCCCAGAGGCCCATCCCCATCCATCCCAGGGCAGCCCCTTTCCCCCACCCCCACCCCCGCCCCCACCCGCCAAGCCCAAGTGTGTGCTCCTTGCCCACCATCCCCCCCGACACACACGCCCCCCCCCAACACGCCCCTTCCCTCACCCCCACAAGGGGCAGTGACAGAGAGCTCTGTGATGGTGCCGCACGGGTAGGCCCCGTGAGGCCCCGGTGGCTGAAGGCCTCCCTCCTCGACAGAGTCTCAGCCAAGCAGCCCTACACGGGCCGGCCCACACAAAGACCGAAGCCGGCCTCCAAACAGCTCCATTTCACCGGGACCAAACTTTCCCGGAAGCAGACCCGGGCACCCCTCTGTCTGTCGCCGCACTACTCACCAGAGCCAAGATCTGGAAGCCACCTAAAGGTCCACTGACAGGTGAGTGCACTTCGAAGGCCCGGGGACATCCATGCGATGGCATCGCACACAGCCAGGAAAAAGCGGCAGAACGAGTGCCATCTGCCGCCGCGGGGCTGGAACGAGAGACCCTCATACTAAGCGAAGGAAGCCAGAAAGGCAAAGACAAGTGCCCTAGGACATCACCTGTTGGTGGACTCTAAACGCCGCAACGGATGGCGCTATCTAAACACCCACCCGCAGACTCCAGAAACCGACGGTGGGCAAGGAGCACACACTTGGGCTTGGCAGGTGGGGGAAAGGGGCTGCCCTGGGATGGATGGGGATGGGCCCCTGGGCTGCTCTGTGGATGCCACCTGCGCTGTGTGGAATGGATGGGCCACGGGAGCCGCCGGTACAGCGCGGGGAAATGTCTGCGAGTGGGTCCCTTGGCGGACCAAGACCCCTGGAAGAAACATTGGACATCAGCTCGACTTTAATCGTAAGAATCGACCTCCGACTCAAAGCAGACGAAGCCACTGCATTGCTGACCGCAGGAGGATTGAGGACGCACGCCCAGCGCCCTCAGCTGCGGGCTCCAAACCCGAGTCAGTTCCCTGTGCAGAAAGAGGCTATCCTCCCAGGCTTCAAGTCAGCGCCAGCGACCTGACGGGGCCGTCTCGGGCATGGGGTGCCACCGTCCGCCCCCCCCCCCCCCCAGCCCGCCAGCCTTTGCAAACAACGAAACCCAAACGATCTTCCCCGCGGGTTTTTCCAAGCTCTGGTTCAGGTGATCCCGAGGCAGCCTTTGTTTGTTTGTTTGTTTGTTTATTTGTTTGCTTGTTTGTTTGCTTGTTTGTGGATCTGGGCTGCTGGGGCCAGTGGGGGTCTTGGGTGAGCTTCAAGGACCTGTCGGGCCACGAGGGATGTGCGGGTGTGGTGTGGGTGGAGAGCACAGGTGGGCAGCAGGCCCTGCGGGGGAGCGGGCCTGGCGGGGAGGGCAGGAGGCACGGACCGGCCCGGGAGGGACGCGGCGGCGGCGGCGGCGGCGGCGGCGGCGGTGGGGGGCGCTGCGGTGGCGGCGCTTAGGGCAGGTGGCGGCCGCTGTGGGTCGGTGGCTTGAGGCAAGAGAGAGCATTGCGAGGTGCGAGAGTGTGGGTGAGGGTTGCGGGGGGCGCGTGGGAGCGCGTGTGTGAGTGGGGGTGCGGGGCGCGGGGGGTCGGGGGCGCGGGGCGCGGGAGGTGGGCTCGGGAGAGGCAGGCGAAGGCAGCGGGCGAGCCGGGGCAAAAGGCGAGGCGAAAGGGCCCGGGGCGGGCCGGGGAGGCGAGCGGGAGCGCAAAACAAGTGGCCGCACCTGCGGCATATGGAGGTTCCCAGGCTAGGGGTCGAGCCACAGCCACTGTAGAAGCAACGCCGAGTAGTTATGTTGTGAGCCACACGGGAAGTCCGAGCTCTCGGCTGCCGAGAGGCGCTCAAATGGAGCCGGGCGGCTGACGTCACGGGCGTCGGCGCGGCGGCCGGGTGGGAGCGAGCGCCACCTGGTGGGCTGCCGGGGGATGGGAGCGCCGCGCGTTGCTGGAGGGGAGGGGAGTGGGGGGGGGTGTCCCGGCGTCCGGGGGGGCGGGGGGGTGGGGTGGGGTGGGGGCGGAGGGGTGGAGGGGGTGAGGGCGCGGGGGTGTGTCCCGGGGGTCGGGGGGGAGTGTGTGTGTGTGTGGGTGGGTGGGGGGATGTCCCGGGGGTCTGGGCTGGCGCTCGGGGGCTTCGGGACAGTGTGGAGCGGTGTGGGGACAGTGCCTCAGGGCCGCACGCTGGGATCGCCCCGCCCTGCCCTGGGGCCTGGCCGGCCTGGCCCTTGGCCTCCGCGGCTCCCCGGCTCCCGGGCCTCCCCTTCCGCCCCTGTGCAGGGGCACTCGTGTCCTGGAGGGACGGCGACCACCGGCTGCCCTGCCTGCCCAGTCCTCGGCCGTACTCAGCCCACGGCGGGCTCCTGGAGAGCCCTGGGCCGGGCCCCCCTCGGTAGTGCCAGGGAGGAAAACGGGGGCTGGTCTGCAGGGGCATTGGCCAGAGGCTGGCGACCACAACCACGGGGGTGGGGGGTGGGGGGTGGGGGGTGGAGTGGGGGGGGCGGCGCGGGGTGGGGTGGGGTGGGGTGGGGTGGAGTGGGGGGGGAACCTCCCGGCATGGGGGGTGGGGGGCGGGCCCGGTGGCTGTCTGGGGCGGGAGAGCCGGGGCCCCGAGCACAGCAAGGAGCCGCACCGCCAGCCCAATGGACCCGGTCCCCTGCCGCCCACCCGGGGTCTAGAGGGAGGGTCAGGCCGGGCCCGAAGCCTGCTGGACGCTGCTCTGTCCGCCGCTGGACGCCCAGGACGGTCCCCCTCGCGGGCCATGCCATCACAGCAGCCCCCCGCCGAGGAGCGCCCCAGGCTCGCGAGAAGGAGCGCCCCGGGGGAAGCCGAGGCGCTCCAAGCAGGATGAGGCTACCGGGGGCCGGCTGAGGCCAGGGAGGGCCCGGTTCCCGCCGTTCCCTGGGCTGCTGGCAGGGGCTCCTGGGCGCAAGCCCACCCAAGGCCTTGGAGGAAGTCCCAGGGCTCGGCTGGGCTCGGAGGCCAAGGGGCAGCCGAAGGGAGGGTGCAGAGGCAGGCAGGGGCCGGCTCCCTCCACCCCCACCGGGCCTCCCAGGCCCAGGCAGGCGCCGGCCTCTCGGGTCCTCAGAGCCATGGGGGGCCACGGAGGACAGGACGCAGGGAGAGCAGCACCCCACCCCCGCGGAGAAGGACCTCGCCTCGGGGGGGCCCTGCGGCCAGGGCCCCGGGTCCAGGGCGGGTGGGCTGTGTGAGCGGCAGGCCCCACCAGCTGGCCCTCCCTGCCTCCGTCTGGGATCAGACGACCAGTGTCCACGGCAGCCCGCGGAGCCGAGCCCCGGAAGCTGGGGCCATGGCCCTCGGCCCCAGGCTTCACCGCAGGGCCGGCGGCTGGGCTTCGGCGGCCAGAGGGTGACAGGCCTGAGCCCCAAGCACGCGAACGCAGGAGAGGCAAGACCCGGCCGGCTCTGTCCCTGCCCCCCGAGGCCGCCTTGGACCTGGCGGCGGCGGCGGCGGCGGCGGCCGGACACGAGCCGGGTGGTCTCCTGGGGCAAGACAGACCTTCTCAGGCTGAGGGCCCAAGCAAGGCCCAGCACCAGCCGCCTCCGCGTCAGGAAGGACGGAGCGGACCAAGGCAGGCCCACCGCCTGCCTGGCGGGCACCGAAGGCTTCGCTGGGGTTTCCCGGACACAGGAAGGGAGGGACGCGGGTCCGGGGAGGGCCAGGGGTTCGGAGCCCACAGCTGAGGTCCCGCCCGCAGAGAGCCGCCGGGAGGCCCAAGGGCTGCGAGGGTGGGCCTGGGAGGCGGCCGGAGGAGTCGGCCCAGGCGGAAACAGGCTCTGGGCAGAGGTCGTGCCTGCAAGCCATGCTTCTCGTGGCACGTGGACCCTGCCAGCCTCCCACCCGCCTTGCCCTTGGATCCCTGTGGGCCGCCAGGGCCCTCGGGCACTGGGGGATCCGCGTGGCCCGGCACGTGGCCTCAAGGCCGTTCACAGAGAGGGGTCGCCGGGCCGCTGGGCCGGGGCTGGTGTGCGTGTGTGTGTGTGCGCGGGCGTGTGTCTGTGCGTGTGTGTCCGTGTGTGCGTGCGTGTGTGTGAAGTTCTGGGGCAACCCTGCGTCGGACAAGCCCTCTCTGCACCATTTGCCCACCGGCCTCGGCTCATCTCCTGTCTCTGTCTCGGTCTCTCGGTCAGCTTCTCGCCGTCTGTCCAAGGGCAAGCCGGGTGGGGGTGGGGGTGGGGGTGGGGGTGGGGGGTGGAGAGGGTGGTACGCAAGAGACAAGGAACCCACTGGAGAAGAAAGATGATCTCGGGCCGTGGTGGAGACGACGTCTGAGGGAGGGACCAGGGACCCCTATGGGTGGCTCGCAGGAGGGGCCCCTGGGTGGAGAACTGAAAGGCGAGCGGGTTGTGGCTCTGCCCAGCGCGGTCACCCACCAGGCAGCCTCTCCTGTCACCCTGCTGGTCCTCACGTCAGCATCCACGCGTGCTGATCTCTAGCGGAGGGCTGGCCAGGCCCCGGGACACCCACGCCCGCCAGCGTGCGTGCACGCGCGCGCGCACACACCCCGCCCACCCCACCCCCCAAACACGCCCCTTCCCTCACCCCCACCAGGGGCAGTGACGGAGAGCTCTGTGATGGTGCCGCACGGGGAGGCCCCGTGAGGCCCCGGTGGCTGAAGGCCTCCCTCCTCGACAGAGTCAAGGGACCCACTCGCAGACATTTCCCCGCGCTGTACCGGCGGCTCCCCTGGCCCATCCATTCCACACAGCGCAGGTGGCATCCACAGAGCAGCCCAGAGGCCCATCCCCATCCATCCCAGGGCAGCCCCTTTCCCCCACCCCCACCCCCGCCCCCACCCGCCAAGCCCAAGTGTGTGCTCCTTGCCCACCATCCCCCCCGACACACACGCCCCCCCCCAACACGCCCCTTCCCTCACCCCCACAAGGGGCAGTGACAGAGAGCTCTGTGATGGTGCCGCACGGGTAGGCCCCGTGAGGCCCCGGTGGCTGAAGGCCTCCCTCCTCGACAGAGTCTCAGCCAAGCAGCCCTACACGGGCCGGCCCACACAAAGACCGAAGCCGGCCTCCAAACAGCTCCATTTCACCGGGACCAAACTTTCCCGGAAGCAGACCCGGGCACCCCTCTGTCTGTCGCCGCACTACTCACCAGAGCCAAGATCTGGAAGCCACCTAAAGGTCCACTGACAGGTGAGTGCACTTCGAAGGCCCGGGGACATCCATGCGATGGCATCGCACACAGCCAGGAAAAAGCGGCAGAACGAGTGCCATCTGCCGCCGCGGGGCTGGAACGAGAGACCCTCATACTAAGCGAAGGAAGCCAGAAAGGCAAAGACAAGTGCCCTAGGACATCACCTGTTGGTGGACTCTAAACGCCGCAACGGATGGCGCTATCTAAACACCCACCCGCAGACTCCAGAAACCGACGGTGGGCAAGGAGCACACACTTGGGCTTGGCAGGTGGGGGAAAGGGGCTGCCCTGGGATGGATGGGGATGGGCCCCTGGGCTGCTCTGTGGATGCCACCTGCGCTGTGTGGAATGGATGGGCCACGGGAGCCGCCGGTACAGCGCGGGGAAATGTCTGCGAGTGGGTCCCTTGGCGGACCAAGACCCCTGGAAGAAACATTGGACATCAGCTCGACTTTAATCGTAAGAATCGACCTCCGACTCAAAGCAGACGAAGCCACTGCATTGCTGACCGCAGGAGGATTGAGGACGCACGCCCAGCGCCCTCAGCTGCGGGCTCCAAACCCGAGTCAGTTCCCTGTGCAGAAAGAGGCTATCCTCCCAGGCTTCAAGTCAGCGCCAGCGACCTGACGGGGCCGTCTCGGGCATGGGGTGCCACCGTCCGCCCCCCCCCCCCCCCAGCCCGCCAGCCTTTGCAAACAACGAAACCCAAACGATCTTCCCCGCGGGTTTTTCCAAGCTCTGGTTCAGGTGATCCCGAGGCAGCCTTTGTTTGTTTGTTTGTTTGTTTATTTGTTTGCTTGTTTGTTTGCTTGTTTGTGGATCTGGGCTGCTGGGGCCAGTGGGGGTCTTGGGTGAGCTTCAAGGACCTGTCGGGCCACGAGGGATGTGCGGGTGTGGTGTGGGTGGAGAGCACAGGTGGGCAGCAGGCCCTGCGGGGGAGCGGGCCTGGCGGGGAGGGCAGGAGGCACGGACCGGCCCGGGAGGGACGCGGCGGCGGCGGCGGCGGCGGCGGCGGCGGTGGGGGGCGCTGCGGTGGCGGCGCTTAGGGCAGGTGGCGGCCGCTGTGGGTCGGTGGCTTGAGGCAAGAGAGAGCATTGCGAGGTGCGAGAGTGTGGGTGAGGGTTGCGGGGGGCGCGTGGGAGCGCGTGTGTGAGTGGGGGTGCGGGGCGCGGGGGGTCGGGGGCGCGGGGCGCGGGAGGTGGGCTCGGGAGAGGCAGGCGAAGGCAGCGGGCGAGCCGGGGCAAAAGGCGAGGCGAAAGGGCCCGGGGCGGGCCGGGGAGGCGAGCGGGAGCGCAAAACAAGTGGCCGCACCTGCGGCATATGGAGGTTCCCAGGCTAGGGGTCGAGCCACAGCCACTGTAGAAGCAACGCCGAGTAGTTATGTTGTGAGCCACACGGGAAGTCCGAGCTCTCGGCTGCCGAGAGGCGCTCAAATGGAGCCGGGCGGCTGACGTCACGGGCGTCGGCGCGGCGGCCGGGTGGGAGCGAGCGCCACCTGGTGGGCTGCCGGGGGATGGGAGCGCCGCGCGTTGCTGGAGGGGAGGGGAGTGGGGGGGGGTGTCCCGGCGTCCGGGGGGGCGGGGGGGTGGGGTGGGGTGGGGGCGGAGGGGTGGAGGGGGTGAGGGCGCGGGGGTGTGTCCCGGGGGTCGGGGGGGAGTGTGTGTGTGTGTGGGTGGGTGGGGGGATGTCCCGGGGGTCTGGGCTGGCGCTCGGGGGCTTCGGGACAGTGTGGAGCGGTGTGGGGACAGTGCCTCAGGGCCGCACGCTGGGATCGCCCCGCCCTGCCCTGGGGCCTGGCCGGCCTGGCCCTTGGCCTCCGCGGCTCCCCGGCTCCCGGGCCTCCCCTTCCGCCCCTGTGCAGGGGCACTCGTGTCCTGGAGGGACGGCGACCACCGGCTGCCCTGCCTGCCCAGTCCTCGGCCGTACTCAGCCCACGGCGGGCTCCTGGAGAGCCCTGGGCCGGGCCCCCCTCGGTAGTGCCAGGGAGGAAAACGGGGGCTGGTCTGCAGGGGCATTGGCCAGAGGCTGGCGACCACAACCACGGGGGTGGGGGGTGGGGGGTGGGGGGTGGAGTGGGGGGGGCGGCGCGGGGTGGGGTGGGGTGGGGTGGGGTGGAGTGGGGGGGGAACCTCCCGGCATGGGGGGTGGGGGGCGGGCCCGGTGGCTGTCTGGGGCGGGAGAGCCGGGGCCCCGAGCACAGCAAGGAGCCGCACCGCCAGCCCAATGGACCCGGTCCCCTGCCGCCCACCCGGGGTCTAGAGGGAGGGTCAGGCCGGGCCCGAAGCCTGCTGGACGCTGCTCTGTCCGCCGCTGGACGCCCAGGACGGTCCCCCTCGCGGGCCATGCCATCACAGCAGCCCCCCGCCGAGGAGCGCCCCAGGCTCGCGAGAAGGAGCGCCCCGGGGGAAGCCGAGGCGCTCCAAGCAGGATGAGGCTACCGGGGGCCGGCTGAGGCCAGGGAGGGCCCGGTTCCCGCCGTTCCCTGGGCTGCTGGCAGGGGCTCCTGGGCGCAAGCCCACCCAAGGCCTTGGAGGAAGTCCCAGGGCTCGGCTGGGCTCGGAGGCCAAGGGGCAGCCGAAGGGAGGGTGCAGAGGCAGGCAGGGGCCGGCTCCCTCCACCCCCACCGGGCCTCCCAGGCCCAGGCAGGCGCCGGCCTCTCGGGTCCTCAGAGCCATGGGGGGCCACGGAGGACAGGACGCAGGGAGAGCAGCACCCCACCCCCGCGGAGAAGGACCTCGCCTCGGGGGGGCCCTGCGGCCAGGGCCCCGGGTCCAGGGCGGGTGGGCTGTGTGAGCGGCAGGCCCCACCAGCTGGCCCTCCCTGCCTCCGTCTGGGATCAGACGACCAGTGTCCACGGCAGCCCGCGGAGCCGAGCCCCGGAAGCTGGGGCCATGGCCCTCGGCCCCAGGCTTCACCGCAGGGCCGGCGGCTGGGCTTCGGCGGCCAGAGGGTGACAGGCCTGAGCCCCAAGCACGCGAACGCAGGAGAGGCAAGACCCGGCCGGCTCTGTCCCTGCCCCCCGAGGCCGCCTTGGACCTGGCGGCGGCGGCGGCGGCGGCGGCGGCGGCCGGACACGAGCCGGGTGGTCTCCTGGGGCAAGACAGACCTTCTCAGGCTGAGGGCCCAAGCAAGGCCCAGCACCAGCCGCCTCCGCGTCAGGAAGGACGGAGCGGACCAAGGCAGGCCCACCGCCTGCCTGGCGGGCACCGAAGGCTTCGCTGGGGTTTCCCGGACACAGGAAGGGAGGGACGCGGGTCCGGGGAGGGCCAGGGGTTCGGAGCCCACAGCTGAGGTCCCGCCCGCAGAGAGCCGCCGGGAGGCCCAAGGGCTGCGAGGGTGGGCCTGGGAGGCGGCCGGAGGAGTCGGCCCAGGCGGAAACAGGCTCTGGGCAGAGGTCGTGCCTGCAAGCCATGCTTCTCGTGGCACGTGGACCCTGCCAGCCTCCCACCCGCCTTGCCCTTGGATCCCTGTGGGCCGCCAGGGCCCTCGGGCACTGGGGGATCCGCGTGGCCCGGCACGTGGCCTCAAGGCCGTTCACAGAGAGGGGTCGCCGGGCCGCTGGGCCGGGGCTGGTGTGCGTGTGTGTGTGTGCGCGGGCGTGTGTCTGTGCGTGTGTGTCCGTGTGTGCGTGCGTGTGTGTGAAGTTCTGGGGCAACCCTGCGTCGGACAAGCCCTCTCTGCACCATTTGCCCACCGGCCTCGGCTCATCTCCTGTCTCTGTCTCGGTCTCTCGGTCAGCTTCTCGCCGTCTGTCCAAGGGCAAGCCGGGTGGGGGTGGGGGTGGGGGTGGGGGTGGGGGGTGGAGAGGGTGGTACGCAAGAGACAAGGAACCCACTGGAGAAGAAAGATGATCTCGGGCCGTGGTGGAGACGACGTCTGAGGGAGGGACCAGGGACCCCTATGGGTGGCTCGCAGGAGGGGCCCCTGGGTGGAGAACTGAAAGGCGAGCGGGTTGTGGCTCTGCCCAGCGCGGTCACCCACCAGGCAGCCTCTCCTGTCACCCTGCTGGTCCTCACGTCAGCATCCACGCGTGCTGATCTCTAGCGGAGGGCTGGCCAGGCCCCGGGACACCCACGCCCGCCAGCGTGCGTGCACGCGCGCGCGCACACACCCCGCCCACCCCACCCCCCAAACACGCCCCTTCCCTCACCCCCACCAGGGGCAGTGACGGAGAGCTCTGTGATGGTGCCGCACGGGGAGGCCCCGTGAGGCCCCGGTGGCTGAAGGCCTCCCTCCTCGACAGAGTCAAGGGACCCACTCGCAGACATTTCCCCGCGCTGTACCGGCGGCTCCCCTGGCCCATCCATTCCACACAGCGCAGGTGGCATCCACAGAGCAGCCCAGAGGCCCATCCCCATCCATCCCAGGGCAGCCCCTTTCCCCCACCCCCACCCCCGCCCCCACCCGCCAAGCCCAAGTGTGTGCTCCTTGCCCACCATCCCCCCCGACACACACGCCCCCCCCCAACACGCCCCTTCCCTCACCCCCACAAGGGGCAGTGACAGAGAGCTCTGTGATGGTGCCGCACGGGTAGGCCCCGTGAGGCCCCGGTGGCTGAAGGCCTCCCTCCTCGACAGAGTCTCAGCCAAGCAGCCCTACACGGGCCGGCCCACACAAAGACCGAAGCCGGCCTCCAAACAGCTCCATTTCACCGGGACCAAACTTTCCCGGAAGCAGACCCGGGCACCCCTCTGTCTGTCGCCGCACTACTCACCAGAGCCAAGATCTGGAAGCCACCTAAAGGTCCACTGACAGGTGAGTGCACTTCGAAGGCCCGGGGACATCCATGCGATGGCATCGCACACAGCCAGGAAAAAGCGGCAGAACGAGTGCCATCTGCCGCCGCGGGGCTGGAACGAGAGACCCTCATACTAAGCGAAGGAAGCCAGAAAGGCAAAGACAAGTGCCCTAGGACATCACCTGTTGGTGGACTCTAAACGCCGCAACGGATGGCGCTATCTAAACACCCACCCGCAGACTCCAGAAACCGACGGTGGGCAAGGAGCACACACTTGGGCTTGGCAGGTGGGGGAAAGGGGCTGCCCTGGGATGGATGGGGATGGGCCCCTGGGCTGCTCTGTGGATGCCACCTGCGCTGTGTGGAATGGATGGGCCACGGGAGCCGCCGGTACAGCGCGGGGAAATGTCTGCGAGTGGGTCCCTTGGCGGACCAAGACCCCTGGAAGAAACATTGGACATCAGCTCGACTTTAATCGTAAGAATCGACCTCCGACTCAAAGCAGACGAAGCCACTGCATTGCTGACCGCAGGAGGATTGAGGACGCACGCCCAGCGCCCTCAGCTGCGGGCTCCAAACCCGAGTCAGTTCCCTGTGCAGAAAGAGGCTATCCTCCCAGGCTTCAAGTCAGCGCCAGCGACCTGACGGGGCCGTCTCGGGCATGGGGTGCCACCGTCCGCCCCCCCCCCCCCCCCCCAGCCCGCCAGCCTTTGCAAACAACGAAACCCAAACGATCTTCCCCGCGGGTTTTTCCAAGCTCTGGTTCAGGTGATCCCGAGAGAGCCTTTTTTTTTTTTTTTTTTTTTTTTTTTGGATCTGGGCTGCTGGGGCCAGTGGGGGTCTTGGGTGAGCTTCAAGGACCTGTCGGGCCACGAGGGATGTGCGGGTGTGGTGTGGGTGGAGAGCACAGGTGGGCAGCAGGCCCTGCGGGGGAGCGGGCCTGGCGGGGAGGGCAGGAGGCACGGACCGGCCCGGGAGGGACGCGGCGGCGGCGGCGGCGGCGGCGGCGGCGGTGGGGGGCGCTGCGGTGGCGGCGCTTAGGGCAGGTGGCGGCCGCTGTGGGTCGGTGGCTTGAGGCAAGAGAGAGCATTGCGAGGTGCGAGAGTGTGGGTGAGGGTTGCGGGGGGCGCGTGGGAGCGCGTGTGTGAGTGGGGGTGCGGGGCGCGGGGGGTCGGGGGCGCGGGGCGCGGGAGGTGGGCTCGGGAGAGGCAGGCGAAGGCAGCGGGCGAGCCGGGGCAAAAGGCGAGGCGAAAGGGCCCGGGGCGGGCCGGGGAGGCGAGCGGGAGCGCAAAACAAGTGGCCGCACCTGCGGCATATGGAGGTTCCCAGGCTAGGGGTCGAGCCACAGCCACTGTAGAAGCAACGCCGAGTAGTTATGTTGTGAGCCACACGGGAAGTCCGAGTTCTCGGCTGCCGAGAGGCGCTCAAATGGAGCCGGGCGGCTGACGTCACGGGCGTCGGCGCGGCGGCCGGGTGGGAGCGAGCGCCACCTGGTGGGCTGCCGGGGGATGGGAGCGCCGCGCGTTGCTGGAGGGGAGGGGAGTGGGGGGGGGTGTCCCGGCGTCCGGGGGGGCGGGGGGGTGGGGTGGGGTGGGGGCGGAGGGGTGGAGGGGGTGAGGGCGCGGGGGTGTGTCCCGGGGGTCGGGGGGGAGTGTGTGTGTGTGTGGGTGGGTGGGGGGATGTCCCGGGGGTCTGGGCTGGCGCTCGGGGGCTTCGGGACAGTGTGGAGCGGTGTGGGGACAGTGCCTCAGGGCCGCACGCTGGGATCGCCCCGCCCTGCCCTGGGGCCTGGCCGGCCTGGCCCTTGGCCTCCGCGGCTCCCCGGCTCCCGGGCCTCCCCTTCCGCCCCTGTGCAGGGGCACTCGTGTCCTGGAGGGACGGCGACCACCGGCTGCCCTGCCTGCCCAGTCCTCGGCCGTACTCAGCCCACGGCGGGCTCCTGGAGAGCCCTGGGCCGGGCCCCCCTCGGTAGTGCCAGGGAGGAAAACGGGGGCTGGTCTGCAGGGGCATTGGCCAGAGGCTGGCGACCACAACCACGGGGGTGGGGGGTGGGGGGTGGGGGGTGGAGTGGGGGGGGCGGCGCGGGGTGGGGTGGGGTGGGGTGGGGTGGAGTGGGGGGGGAACCTCCCGGCATGGGGGGTGGGGGGCGGGCCCGGTGGCTGTCTGGGGCGGGAGAGCCGGGGCCCCGAGCACAGCAAGGAGCCGCACCGCCAGCCCAATGGACCCGGTCCCCTGCCGCCCACCCGGGGTCTAGAGGGAGGGTCAGGCCGGGCCCGAAGCCTGCTGGACGCTGCTCTGTCCGCCGCTGGACGCCCAGGACGGTCCCCCTCGCGGGCCATGCCATCACAGCAGCCCCCCGCCGAGGAGCGCCCCAGGCTCGCGAGAGGGAGCGCCCCGGGGGAAGCCGAGGCGCTCCAAGCAGGATGAGGCTACCGGGGGCCGGCTGAGGCCAGGGAGGGCCCGGTTCCCGCCGTTCCCTGGGCTGCTGGCAGGGGCTCCTGGGCGCAAGCCCACCCAAGGCCTTGGAGGAAGTCCCAGGGCTCGGCTGGGCTCGGAGGCCAAGGGGCAGCCGAAGGGAGGGTGCAGAGGCAGGCAGGGGCCGGCTCCCTCCACCCCCACCGGGCCTCCCAGGCCCAGGCAGGCGCCGGCCTCTCGGGTCCTCAGAGCCATGGGGGGCCACGGAGGACAGGACGCAGGGAGAGCAGCACCCCACCCCCGCGGAGAAGGACCTCGCCTCGGGGGGGCCCTGCGGCCAGGGCCCCGGGTCCAGGGCGGGTGGGCTGTGTGAGCGGCAGGCCCCACCAGCTGGCCCTCCCTGCCTCCGTCTGGGATCAGACGACCAGTGTCCACGGCAGCCCGCGGAGCCGAGCCCCGGAAGCTGGGGCCATGGCCCTCGGCCCCAGGCTTCACCGCAGGGCCGGCGGCTGGGCTTCGGCGGCCAGAGGGTGACAGGCCTGAGCCCCAAGCACGCGAACGCAGGAGAGGCAAGACCCGGCCGGCTCTGTCCCTGCCCCCCGAGGCCGCCTTGGACCTGGCGGCGGCGGCGGCGGCGGCGGCGGCGGCCGGACACGAGCCGGGTGGTCTCCTGGGGCAAGACAGACCTTCTCAGGCTGAGGGCCCAAGCAAGGCCCAGCACCAGCCGCCTCCGCGTCAGGAAGGACGGAGCGGACCAAGGCAGGCCCACCGCCTGCCTGGCGGGCACCGAAGGCTTCGCTGGGGTTTCCCGGACACAGGAAGGGAGGGACGCGGGTCCGGGGAGGGCCAGGGGTTCGGAGCCCACAGCTGAGGTCCCGCCCGCAGAGAGCCGCCGGGAGGCCCAAGGGCTGCGAGGGTGGGCCTGGGAGGCGGCCGGAGGAGTCGGCCCAGGCGGAAACAGGCTCTGGGCAGAGGTCGTGCCTGCAAGCCATGCTTCTCGTGGCACGTGGACCCTGCCAGCCTCCCACCCGCCTTGCCCTTGGATCCCTGTGGGCCGCCAGGGCCCTCGGGCACTGGGGGATCCGCGTGGCCCGGCACGTGGCCTCAAGGCCGTTCACAGAGAGGGGTCGCCGGGCCGCTGGGCCGGGGCTGGTGTGCGTGTGTGTGTGTGCGCGGGCGTGTGTCTGTGCGTGTGTGTCCGTGTGTGCGTGCGTGTGTGTGAAGTTCTGGGGCAACCCTGCGTCGGACAAGCCCTCTCTGCACCATTTGCCCACCGGCCTCGGCTCATCTCCTGTCTCTGTCTCGGTCTCTCGGTCAGCTTCTCGCCGTCTGTCCAAGGGCAAGCCGGGTGGGGGTGGGGGTAGGGGTGGGGGTGGGGGGTGGAGAGGGTGGTACGCAAGAGACAAGGAACCCACTGGAGAAGAAAGATGATCTCGGGCCGTGGTGGAGACGACGTCTGAGGGAGGGACCAGGGACCCCTATGGGTGGCTCGCAGGAGGGGCCCCTGGGTGGAGAACTGAAAGGCGAGCGGGTTGTGGCTCTGCCCAGCGCGGTCACCCACCAGGCAGCCTCTCCTGTCACCCTGCTGGTCCTCACGTCAGCATCCACGCGTGCTGATCTCTAGCGGAGGGCTGGCCAGGCCCCGGGACACCCACGCCCGCCAGCGTGCGTGCACGCGCGCGCGCACACACCCCGCCCACCCCACCCCCCAAACACGCCCCTTCCCTCACCCCCACCAGGGGCAGTGACGGAGAGCTCTGTGATGGTGCCGCACGGGGAGGCCCCGTGAGGCCCCGGTGGCTGAAGGCCTCCCTCCTCGACAGAGTCAAGGGACCCACTCGCAGACATTTCCCCGCGCTGTACCGGCGGCTCCCCTGGCCCATCCATTCCACACAGCGCAGGTGGCATCCACAGAGCAGCCCAGAGGCCCATCCCCATCCATCCCAGGGCAGCCCCTTTCCCCCACCCCCACCCCCGCCCCCACCCGCCAAGCCCAAGTGTGTGCTCCTTGCCCACCATCCCCCCCGACACACACGCCCCCCCCCAACACGCCCCTTCCCTCACCCCCACAAGGGGCAGTGACAGAGAGCTCTGTGATGGTGCCGCACGGGTAGGCCCCGTGAGGCCCCGGTGGCTGAAGGCCTCCCTCCTCGACAGAGTCTCAGCCAAGCAGCCCTACACGGGCCGGCCCACACAAAGACCGAAGCCGGCCTCCAAACAGCTCCATTTCACCGGGACCAAACTTTCCCGGAAGCAGACCCGGGCACCCCTCTGTCTGTCGCCGCACTACTCACCAGAGCCAAGATCTGGAAGCCACCTAAAGGTCCACTGACAGGTGAGTGCACTTCGAAGGCCCGGGGACATCCATGCGATGGCATCGCACACAGCCAGGAAAAAGCGGCAGAACGAGTGCCATCTGCCGCCGCGGGGCTGGAACGAGAGACCCTCATACTAAGCGAAGGAAGCCAGAAAGGCAAAGACAAGTGCCCTAGGACATCACCTGTTGGTGGACTCTAAACGCCGCAACGGATGGCGCTATCTAAACACCCACCCGCAGACTCCAGAAACCGACGGTGGGCAAGGAGCACACACTTGGGCTTGGCAGGTGGGGGAAAGGGGCTGCCCTGGGATGGATGGGGATGGGCCCCTGGGCTGCTCTGTGGATGCCACCTGCGCTGTGTGGAATGGATGGGCCACGGGAGCCGCCGGTACAGCGCGGGGAAATGTCTGCGAGTGGGTCCCTTGGCGGACCAAGACCCCTGGAAGAAACATTGGACATCAGCTCGACTTTAATCGTAAGAATCGACCTCCGACTCAAAGCAGACGAAGCCACTGCATTGCTGACCGCAGGAGGATTGAGGACGCACGCCCAGCGCCCTCAGCTGCGGGCTCCAAACCCGAGTCAGTTCCCTGTGCAGAAAGAGGCTATCCTCCCAGGCTTCAAGTCAGCGCCAGCGACCTGACGGGGCCGTCTCGGGCATGGGGTGCCACCGTCCGCCCCCCCCCCCACCCCAGCCCGCCAGCCTTTGCAAACAACGAAACCCAAACGATCTTCCCCGCGGGTTTTTCCAAGCTCTGGTTCAGGTGATCCCGAGAGAGCCTTTTTTTTTTTTTTTTTTTTTTTTTTGGATCTGGGCTGCTGGGGCCAGTGGGGGTCTTGGGTGAGCTTCAAGGACCTGTCGGGCCACGAGGGATGTGCGGGTGTGGTGTGGGTGGAGAGCACAGGTGGGCAGCAGGCCCTGCGGGGGAGCGGGCCTGGCGGGGAGGGCAGGAGGCACGGACCGGCCCGGGAGGGACGCGGCGGCGGCGGCGGCGGCGGCGGCGGCGGTGGGGGGCGCTGCGGTGGCGGCGCTTAGGGCAGGTGGCGGCCGCTGTGGGTCGGTGGCTTGAGGCAAGAGAGAGCATTGCGAGGTGCGAGAGTGTGGGTGAGGGTTGCGGGGGGCGCGTGGGAGCGCGTGTGTGAGTGGGGGTGCGGGGCGCGGGGGGTCGGGGGCGCGGGGCGCGGGAGGTGGGCTCGGGAGAGGCAGGCGAAGGCAGCGGGCGAGCCGGGGCAAAAGGCGAGGCGAAAGGGCCCGGGGCGGGCCGGGGAGGCGAGCGGGAGCGCAAAACAAGTGGCCGCACCTGCGGCATATGGAGGTTCCCAGGCTAGGGGTCGAGCCACAGCCACTGTAGAAGCAACGCCGAGTAGTTATGTTGTGAGCCACACGGGAAGTCCGAGTTCTCGGCTGCCGAGAGGCGCTCAAATGGAGCCGGGCGGCTGACGTCACGGGCGTCGGCGCGGCGGCCGGGTGGGAGCGAGCGCCACCTGGTGGGCTGCCGGGGGATGGGAGCGCCGCGCGTTGCTGGAGGGGAGGGGAGTGGGGGGGGGTGTCCCGGCGTCCGGGGGGGCGGGGGGGTGGGGTGGGGTGGGGGCGGAGGGGTGGAGGGGGTGAGGGCGCGGGGGTGTGTCCCGGGGGTCGGGGGGGAGTGTGTGTGTGTGTGGGTGGGTGGGGGGATGTCCCGGGGGTCTGGGCTGGCGCTCGGGGGCTTCGGGACAGTGTGGAGCGGTGTGGGGACAGTGCCTCAGGGCCGCACGCTGGGATCGCCCCGCCCTGCCCTGGGGCCTGGCCGGCCTGGCCCTTGGCCTCCGCGGCTCCCCGGCTCCCGGGCCTCCCCTTCCGCCCCTGTGCAGGGGCACTCGTGTCCTGGAGGGACGGCGACCACCGGCTGCCCTGCCTGCCCAGTCCTCGGCCGTACTCAGCCCACGGCGGGCTCCTGGAGAGCCCTGGGCCGGGCCCCCCTCGGTAGTGCCAGGGAGGAAAACGGGGGCTGGTCTGCAGGGGCATTGGCCAGAGGCTGGCGACCACAACCACGGGGGTGGGGGGTGGGGGGTGGGGGGTGGAGTGGGGGGGGCGGCGCGGGGTGGGGTGGGGTGGGGTGGGGTGGAGTGGGGGGGGAACCTCCCGGCATGGGGGGTGGGGGGCGGGCCCGGTGGCTGTCTGGGGCGGGAGAGCCGGGGCCCCGAGCACAGCAAGGAGCCGCACCGCCAGCCCAATGGACCCGGTCCCCTGCCGCCCACCCGGGGTCTAGAGGGAGGGTCAGGCCGGGCCCGAAGCCTGCTGGACGCTGCTCTGTCCGCCGCTGGACGCCCAGGACGGTCCCCCTCGCGGGCCATGCCATCACAGCAGCCCCCCGCCGAGGAGCGCCCCAGGCTCGCGAGAGGGAGCGCCCCGGGGGAAGCCGAGGCGCTCCAAGCAGGATGAGGCTACCGGGGGCCGGCTGAGGCCAGGGAGGGCCCGGTTCCCGCCGTTCCCTGGGCTGCTGGCAGGGGCTCCTGGGCGCAAGCCCACCCAAGGCCTTGGAGGAAGTCCCAGGGCTCGGCTGGGCTCGGAGGCCAAGGGGCAGCCGAAGGGAGGGTGCAGAGGCAGGCAGGGGCCGGCTCCCTCCACCCCCACCGGGCCTCCCAGGCCCAGGCAGGCGCCGGCCTCTCGGGTCCTCAGAGCCATGGGGGGCCACGGAGGACAGGACGCAGGGAGAGCAGCACCCCACCCCCGCGGAGAAGGACCTCGCCTCGGGGGGGCCCTGCGGCCAGGGCCCCGGGTCCAGGGCGGGTGGGCTGTGTGAGCGGCAGGCCCCACCAGCTGGCCCTCCCTGCCTCCGTCTGGGATCAGACGACCAGTGTCCACGGCAGCCCGCGGAGCCGAGCCCCGGAAGCTGGGGCCATGGCCCTCGGCCCCAGGCTTCACCGCAGGGCCGGCGGCTGGGCTTCGGCGGCCAGAGGGTGACAGGCCTGAGCCCCAAGCACGCGAACGCAGGAGAGGCAAGACCCGGCCGGCTCTGTCCCTGCCCCCCGAGGCCGCCTTGGACCTGGCGGCGGCGGCGGCGGCGGCGGCGGCGGCCGGACACGAGCCGGGTGGTCTCCTGGGGCAAGACAGACCTTCTCAGGCTGAGGGCCCAAGCAAGGCCCAGCACCAGCCGCCTCCGCGTCAGGAAGGACGGAGCGGACCAAGGCAGGCCCACCGCCTGCCTGGCGGGCACCGAAGGCTTCGCTGGGGTTTCCCGGACACAGGAAGGGAGGGACGCGGGTCCGGGGAGGGCCAGGGGTTCGGAGCCCACAGCTGAGGTCCCGCCCGCAGAGAGCCGCCGGGAGGCCCAAGGGCTGCGAGGGTGGGCCTGGGAGGCGGCCGGAGGAGTCGGCCCAGGCGGAAACAGGCTCTGGGCAGAGGTCGTGCCTGCAAGCCATGCTTCTCGTGGCACGTGGACCCTGCCAGCCTCCCACCCGCCTTGCCCTTGGATCCCTGTGGGCCGCCAGGGCCCTCGGGCACTGGGGGATCCGCGTGGCCCGGCACGTGGCCTCAAGGCCGTTCACAGAGAGGGGTCGCCGGGCCGCTGGGCCGGGGCTGGTGTGCGTGTGTGTGTGTGCGCGGGCGTGTGTCTGTGCGTGTGTGTCCGTGTGTGCGTGCGTGTGTGTGAAGTTCTGGGGCAACCCTGCGTCGGACAAGCCCTCTCTGCACCATTTGCCCACCGGCCTCGGCTCATCTCCTGTCTCTGTCTCGGTCTCTCGGTCAGCTTCTCGCCGTCTGTCCAAGGGCAAGCCGGGTGGGGGTGGGGGTGGGGGTGGGGGTGGGGGGTGGAGAGGGTGGTACGCAAGAGACAAGGAACCCACTGGAGAAGAAAGATGATCTCGGGCCGTGGTGGAGACGACGTCTGAGGGAGGGACCAGGGACCCCTATGGGTGGCTCGCAGGAGGGGCCCCTGGGTGGAGAACTGAAAGGCGAGCGGGTTGTGGCTCTGCCCAGCGCGGTCACCCACCAGGCAGCCTCTCCTGTCACCCTGCTGGTCCTCACGTCAGCATCCACGCGTGCTGATCTCTAGCGGAGGGCTGGCCAGGCCCCGGGACACCCACGCCCGCCAGCGTGCGTGCACGCGCGCGCGCACACACCCCGCCCACCCCACCCCCCAAACACGCCCCTTCCCTCACCCCCACCAGGGGCAGTGACGGAGAGCTCTGTGATGGTGCCGCACGGGGAGGCCCCGTGAGGCCCCGGTGGCTGAAGGCCTCCCTCCTCGACAGAGTCAAGGGACCCACTCGCAGACATTTCCCCGCGCTGTACCGGCGGCTCCCCTGGCCCATCCATTCCACACAGCGCAGGTGGCATCCACAGAGCAGCCCAGAGGCCCATCCCCATCCATCCCAGGGCAGCCCCTTTCCCCCACCCCCACCCCCGCCCCCACCCGCCAAGCCCAAGTGTGTGCTCCTTGCCCACCATCCCCCCCGACACACACGCCCCCCCCCAACACGCCCCTTCCCTCACCCCCACAAGGGGCAGTGACAGAGAGCTCTGTGATGGTGCCGCACGGGTAGGCCCCGTGAGGCCCCGGTGGCTGAAGGCCTCCCTCCTCGACAGAGTCTCAGCCAAGCAGCCCTACACGGGCCGGCCCACACAAAGACCGAAGCCGGCCTCCAAACAGCTCCATTTCACCGGGACCAAACTTTCCCGGAAGCAGACCCGGGCACCCCTCTGTCTGTCGCCGCACTACTCACCAGAGCCAAGATCTGGAAGCCACCTAAAGGTCCACTGACAGGTGAGTGCACTTCGAAGGCCCGGGGACATCCATGCGATGGCATCGCACACAGCCAGGAAAAAGCGGCAGAACGAGTGCCATCTGCCGCCGCGGGGCTGGAACGAGAGACCCTCATACTAAGCGAAGGAAGCCAGAAAGGCAAAGACAAGTGCCCTAGGACATCACCTGTTGGTGGACTCTAAACGCCGCAACGGATGGCGCTATCTAAACACCCACCCGCAGACTCCAGAAACCGACGGTGGGCAAGGAGCACACACTTGGGCTTGGCAGGTGGGGGAAAGGGGCTGCCCTGGGATGGATGGGGATGGGCCCCTGGGCTGCTCTGTGGATGCCACCTGCGCTGTGTGGAATGGATGGGCCACGGGAGCCGCCGGTACAGCGCGGGGAAATGTCTGCGAGTGGGTCCCTTGGCGGACCAAGACCCCTGGAAGAAACATTGGACATCAGCTCGACTTTAATCGTAAGAATCGACCTCCGACTCAAAGCAGACGAAGCCACTGCATTGCTGACCGCAGGAGGATTGAGGACGCACGCCCAGCGCCCTCAGCTGCGGGCTCCAAACCCGAGTCAGTTCCCTGTGCAGAAAGAGGCTATCCTCCCAGGCTTCAAGTCAGCGCCAGCGACCTGACGGGGCCGTCTCGGGCATGGGGTGCCACCGTCCGCCCCCCCCCCCCCCCCAGCCCGCCAGCCTTTGCAAACAACGAAACCCAAACGATCTTCCCCGCGGGTTTTTCCAAGCTCTGGTTCAGGTGATCCCGAGAGAGCCTTTTTTTTTTTTTTTTTTTTTTTTTTGGATCTGGGCTGCTGGGGCCAGTGGGGGTCTTGGGTGAGCTTCAAGGACCTGTCGGGCCACGAGGGATGTGCGGGTGTGGTGTGGGTGGAGAGCACAGGTGGGCAGCAGGCCCTGCGGGGGAGCGGGCCTGGCGGGGAGGGCAGGAGGCACGGACCGGCCCGGGAGGGACGCGGCGGCGGCGGCGGCGGCGGCGGCGGCGGTGGGGGGCGCTGCGGTGGCGGCGCTTAGGGCAGGTGGCGGCCGCTGTGGGTCGGTGGCTTGAGGCAAGAGAGAGCATTGCGAGGTGCGAGAGTGTGGGTGAGGGTTGCGGGGGGCGCGTGGGAGCGCGTGTGTGAGTGGGGGTGCGGGGCGCGGGGGGTCGGGGGCGCGGGGCGCGGGAGGTGGGCTCGGGAGAGGCAGGCGAAGGCAGCGGGCGAGCCGGGGCAAAAGGCGAGGCGAAAGGGCCCGGGGCGGGCCGGGGAGGCGAGCGGGAGCGCAAAACAAGTGGCCGCACCTGCGGCATATGGAGGTTCCCAGGCTAGGGGTCGAGCCACAGCCACTGTAGAAGCAACGCCGAGTAGTTATGTTGTGAGCCACACGGGAAGTCCGAGTTCTCGGCTGCCGAGAGGCGCTCAAATGGAGCCGGGCGGCTGACGTCACGGGCGTCGGCGCGGCGGCCGGGTGGGAGCGAGCGCCACCTGGTGGGCTGCCGGGGGATGGGAGCGCCGCGCGTTGCTGGAGGGGAGGGGAGTGGGGGGGGGTGTCCCGGCGTCCGGGGGGGCGGGGGGGTGGGGTGGGGTGGGGGCGGAGGGGTGGAGGGGGTGAGGGCGCGGGGGTGTGTCCCGGGGGTCGGGGGGGAGTGTGTGTGTGTGTGGGTGGGTGGGGGGATGTCCCGGGGGTCTGGGCTGGCGCTCGGGGGCTTCGGGACAGTGTGGAGCGGTGTGGGGACAGTGCCTCAGGGCCGCACGCTGGGATCGCCCCGCCCTGCCCTGGGGCCTGGCCGGCCTGGCCCTTGGCCTCCGCGGCTCCCCGGCTCCCGGGCCTCCCCTTCCGCCCCTGTGCAGGGGCACTCGTGTCCTGGAGGGACGGCGACCACCGGCTGCCCTGCCTGCCCAGTCCTCGGCCGTACTCAGCCCACGGCGGGCTCCTGGAGAGCCCTGGGCCGGGCCCCCCTCGGTAGTGCCAGGGAGGAAAACGGGGGCTGGTCTGCAGGGGCATTGGCCAGAGGCTGGCGACCACAACCACGGGGGTGGGGGGTGGGGGGTGGGGGGTGGAGTGGGGGGGGCGGCGCGGGGTGGGGTGGGGTGGGGTGGGGTGGAGTGGGGGGGGAACCTCCCGGCATGGGGGGTGGGGGGCGGGCCCGGTGGCTGTCTGGGGCGGGAGAGCCGGGGCCCCGAGCACAGCAAGGAGCCGCACCGCCAGCCCAATGGACCCGGTCCCCTGCCGCCCACCCGGGGTCTAGAGGGAGGGTCAGGCCGGGCCCGAAGCCTGCTGGACGCTGCTCTGTCCGCCGCTGGACGCCCAGGACGGTCCCCCTCGCGGGCCATGCCATCACAGCAGCCCCCCGCCGAGGAGCGCCCCAGGCTCGCGAGAAGGAGCGCCCCGGGGGAAGCCGAGGCGCTCCAAGCAGGATGAGGCTACCGGGGGCCGGCTGAGGCCAGGGAGGGCCCGGTTCCCGCCGTTCCCTGGGCTGCTGGCAGGGGCTCCTGGGCGCAAGCCCACCCAAGGCCTTGGAGGAAGTCCCAGGGCTCGGCTGGGCTCGGAGGCCAAGGGGCAGCCGAAGGGAGGGTGCAGAGGCAGGCAGGGGCCGGCTCCCTCC
Source organism: Sus scrofa (assembly GCF_054392235.1). NCBI lineage: Eukaryota > Metazoa > Chordata > Mammalia > Artiodactyla > Suidae > Sus > Sus scrofa. Next base: position 40,007 of record NW_028146970.1, read on the forward strand.
ACCCCCACCGGGCCTCCCAGGCCCAGGCAGGCGCCGGCCTCTCGGGTCCTCAGAGCCATGGGGGGCCACGGAGGACAGGACGCAGGGAGAGCAGCACCCCACCCCCGCGGAGAAGGACCTCGCCTCGGGGGGGCCCTGCGGCCAGGGCCCCGGGTCCAGGGCGGGTGGGCTGTGTGAGCGGCAGGCCCCACCAGCTGGCCCTCCCTGCCTCCGTCTGGGATCAGACGACCAGTGTCCACGGCAGCCCGCGGAGCCGAGCCCCGGAAGCTGGGGCCATGGCCCTCGGCCCCAGGCTTCACCGCAGGGCCGGCGGCTGGGCTTCGGCGGCCAGAGGGTGACAGGCCTGAGCCCCAAGCACGCGAACGCAGGAGAGGCAAGACCCGGCCGGCTCTGTCCCTGCCCCCCGAGGCCGCCTTGGACCTGGCGGCGGCGGCGGCGGCGGCGGCGGCGGCCGGACACGAGCCGGGTGGTCTCCTGGGGCAAGACAGACCTTCTCAGGCTGAGGGCCCAAGCAAGGCCCAGCACCAGCCGCCTCCGCGTCAGGAAGGACGGAGCGGACCAAGGCAGGCCCACCGCCTGCCTGGCGGGCACCGAAGGCTTCGCTGGGGTTTCCCGGACACAGGAAGGGAGGGACGCGGGTCCGGGGAGGGCCAGGGGTTCGGAGCCCACAGCTGAGGTCCCGCCCGCAGAGAGCCGCCGGGAGGCCCAAGGGCTGCGAGGGTGGGCCTGGGAGGCGGCCGGAGGAGTCGGCCCAGGCGGAAACAGGCTCTGGGCAGAGGTCGTGCCTGCAAGCCATGCTTCTCGTGGCACGTGGACCCTGCCAGCCTCCCACCCGCCTTGCCCTTGGATCCCTGTGGGCCGCCAGGGCCCTCGGGCACTGGGGGATCCGCGTGGCCCGGCACGTGGCCTCAAGGCCGTTCACAGAGAGGGGTCGCCGGGCCGCTGGGCCGGGGCTGGTGTGCGTGTGTGTGTGTGCGCGGGCGTGTGTCTGTGCGTGTGTGTCCGTGTGTGCGTGCGTGTGTGTGAAGTTCTGGGGCAACCCTGCGTCGGACAAGCCCTCTCTGCACCATTTGCCCACCGGCCTCGGCTCATCTCCTGTCTCTGTCTCGGTCTCTCGGTCAGCTTCTCGCCGTCTGTCCAAGGGCAAGCCGGGTGGGGGTGGGGGTGGGGGTGGGGGTGGGGGGTGGAGAGGGTGGTACGCAAGAGACAAGGAACCCACTGGAGAAGAAAGATGATCTCGGGCCGTGGTGGAGACGACGTCTGAGGGAGGGACCAGGGACCCCTATGGGTGGCTCGCAGGAGGGGCCCCTGGGTGGAGAACTGAAAGGCGAGCGGGTTGTGGCTCTGCCCAGCGCGGTCACCCACCAGGCAGCCTCTCCTGTCACCCTGCTGGTCCTCACGTCAGCATCCACGCGTGCTGATCTCTAGCGGAGGGCTGGCCAGGCCCCGGGACACCCACGCCCGCCAGCGTGCGTGCACGCGCGCGCGCACACACCCCGCCCACCCCACCCCCCAAACACGCCCCTTCCCTCACCCCCACCAGGGGCAGTGACGGAGAGCTCTGTGATGGTGCCGCACGGGGAGGCCCCGTGAGGCCCCGGTGGCTGAAGGCCTCCCTCCTCGACAGAGTCAAGGGACCCACTCGCAGACATTTCCCCGCGCTGTACCGGCGGCTCCCCTGGCCCATCCATTCCACACAGCGCAGGTGGCATCCACAGAGCAGCCCAGAGGCCCATCCCCATCCATCCCAGGGCAGCCCCTTTCCCCCACCCCCACCCCCGCCCCCACCCGCCAAGCCCAAGTGTGTGCTCCTTGCCCACCATCCCCCCCGACACACACGCCCCCCCCCAACACGCCCCTTCCCTCACCCCCACAAGGGGCAGTGACAGAGAGCTCTGTGATGGTGCCGCACGGGTAGGCCCCGTGAGGCCCCGGTGGCTGAAGGCCTCCCTCCTCGACAGAGTCTCAGCCAAGCAGCCCTACACGGGCCGGCCCACACAAAGACCGAAGCCGGCCTCCAAACAGCTCCATTTCACCGGGACCAAACTTTCCCGGAAGCAGACCCGGGCACCCCTCTGTCTGTCGCCGCACTACTCACCAGAGCCAAGATCTGGAAGCCACCTAAAGGTCCACTGACAGGTGAGTGCACTTCGAAGGCCCGGGGACATCCATGCGATGGCATCGCACACAGCCAGGAAAAAGCGGCAGAACGAGTGCCATCTGCCGCCGCGGGGCTGGAACGAGAGACCCTCATACTAAGCGAAGGAAGCCAGAAAGGCAAAGACAAGTGCCCTAGGACATCACCTGTTGGTGGACTCTAAACGCCGCAACGGATGGCGCTATCTAAACACCCACCCGCAGACTCCAGAAACCGACGGTGGGCAAGGAGCACACACTTGGGCTTGGCAGGTGGGGGAAAGGGGCTGCCCTGGGATGGATGGGGATGGGCCCCTGGGCTGCTCTGTGGATGCCACCTGCGCTGTGTGGAATGGATGGGCCACGGGAGCCGCCGGTACAGCGCGGGGAAATGTCTGCGAGTGGGTCCCTTGGCGGACCAAGACCCCTGGAAGAAACATTGGACATCAGCTCGACTTTAATCGTAAGAATCGACCTCCGACTCAAAGCAGACGAAGCCACTGCATTGCTGACCGCAGGAGGATTGAGGACGCACGCCCAGCGCCCTCAGCTGCGGGCTCCAAACCCGAGTCAGTTCCCTGTGCAGAAAGAGGCTATCCTCCCAGGCTTCAAGTCAGCGCCAGCGACCTGACGGGGCCGTCTCGGGCATGGGGTGCCACCGTCCGCCCCCCCCCCCACCCCAGCCCGCCAGCCTTTGCAAACAACGAAACCCAAACGATCTTCCCCGCGGGTTTTTCCAAGCTCTGGTTCAGGTGATCCCGAGAGAGCCTTTTTTTTTTTTTTTTTTTTTTTTTGGATCTGGGCTGCTGGGGCCAGTGGGGGTCTTGGGTGAGCTTCAAGGACCTGTCGGGCCACGAGGGATGTGCGGGTGTGGTGTGGGTGGAGAGCACAGGTGGGCAGCAGGCCCTGCGGGGGAGCGGGCCTGGCGGGGAGGGCAGGAGGCACGGACCGGCCCGGGAGGGACGCGGCGGCGGCGGCGGCGGCGGCGGCGGCGGTGGGGGGCGCTGCGGTGGCGGCGCTTAGGGCAGGTGGCGGCCGCTGTGGGTCGGTGGCTTGAGGCAAGAGAGAGCATTGCGAGGTGCGAGAGTGTGGGTGAGGGTTGCGGGGGGCGCGTGGGAGCGCGTGTGTGAGTGGGGGTGCGGGGCGCGGGGGGTCGGGGGCGCGGGGCGCGGGAGGTGGGCTCGGGAGAGGCAGGCGAAGGCAGCGGGCGAGCCGGGGCAAAAGGCGAGGCGAAAGGGCCCGGGGCGGGCCGGGGAGGCGAGCGGGAGCGCAAAACAAGTGGCCGCACCTGCGGCATATGGAGGTTCCCAGGCTAGGGGTCGAGCCACAGCCACTGTAGAAGCAACGCCGAGTAGTTATGTTGTGAGCCACACGGGAAGTCCGAGTTCTCGGCTGCCGAGAGGCGCTCAAATGGAGCCGGGCGGCTGACGTCACGGGCGTCGGCGCGGCGGCCGGGTGGGAGCGAGCGCCACCTGGTGGGCTGCCGGGGGATGGGAGCGCCGCGCGTTGCTGGAGGGGAGGGGAGTGGGGGGGGGTGTCCCGGCGTCCGGGGGGGCGGGGGGGTGGGGTGGGGTGGGGGCGGAGGGGTGGAGGGGGTGAGGGCGCGGGGGTGTGTCCCGGGGGTCGGGGGGGAGTGTGTGTGTGTGTGGGTGGGTGGGGGGATGTCCCGGGGGTCTGGGCTGGCGCTCGGGGGCTTCGGGACAGTGTGGAGCGGTGTGGGGACAGTGCCTCAGGGCCGCACGCTGGGATCGCCCCGCCCTGCCCTGGGGCCTGGCCGGCCTGGCCCTTGGCCTCCGCGGCTCCCCGGCTCCCGGGCCTCCCCTTCCGCCCCTGTGCAGGGGCACTCGTGTCCTGGAGGGACGGCGACCACCGGCTGCCCTGCCTGCCCAGTCCTCGGCCGTACTCAGCCCACGGCGGGCTCCTGGAGAGCCCTGGGCCGGGCCCCCCTCGGTAGTGCCAGGGAGGAAAACGGGGGCTGGTCTGCAGGGGCATTGGCCAGAGGCTGGCGACCACAACCACGGGGGTGGGGGGTGGGGGGTGGGGGGTGGAGTGGGGGGGGCGGCGCGGGGTGGGGTGGGGTGGGGTGGGGTGGAGTGGGGGGGGAACCTCCCGGCATGGGGGGTGGGGGGCGGGCCCGGTGGCTGTCTGGGGCGGGAGAGCCGGGGCCCCGAGCACAGCAAGGAGCCGCACCGCCAGCCCAATGGACCCGGTCCCCTGCCGCCCACCCGGGGTCTAGAGGGAGGGTCAGGCCGGGCCCGAAGCCTGCTGGACGCTGCTCTGTCCGCCGCTGGACGCCCAGGACGGTCCCCCTCGCGGGCCATGCCATCACAGCAGCCCCCCGCCGAGGAGCGCCCCAGGCTCGCGAGAAGGAGCGCCCCGGGGGAAGCCGAGGCGCTCCAAGCAGGATGAGGCTACCGGGGGCCGGCTGAGGCCAGGGAGGGCCCGGTTCCCGCCGTTCCCTGGGCTGCTGGCAGGGGCTCCTGGGCGCAAGCCCACCCAAGGCCTTGGAGGAAGTCCCAGGGCTCGGCTGGGCTCGGAGGCCAAGGGGCAGCCGAAGGGAGGGTGCAGAGGCAGGCAGGGGCCGGCTCCCTCCACCCCCACCGGGCCTCCCAGGCCCAGGCAGGCGCCGGCCTCTCGGGTCCTCAGAGCCATGGGGGGCCACGGAGGACAGGACGCAGGGAGAGCAGCACCCCACCCCCGCGGAGAAGGACCTCGCCTCGGGGGGGCCCTGCGGCCAGGGCCCCGGGTCCAGGGCGGGTGGGCTGTGTGAGCGGCAGGCCCCACCAGCTGGCCCTCCCTGCCTCCGTCTGGGATCAGACGACCAGTGTCCACGGCAGCCCGCGGAGCCGAGCCCCGGAAGCTGGGGCCATGGCCCTCGGCCCCAGGCTTCACCGCAGGGCCGGCGGCTGGGCTTCGGCGGCCAGAGGGTGACAGGCCTGAGCCCCAAGCACGCGAACGCAGGAGAGGCAAGACCCGGCCGGCTCTGTCCCTGCCCCCCGAGGCCGCCTTGGACCTGGCGGCGGCGGCGGCGGCGGCGGCGGCGGACACGAGCCGGGTGGTCTCCTGGGGCAAGACAGACCTTCTCAGGCTGAGGGCCCAAGCAAGGCCCAGCACCAGCCGCCTCCGCGTCAGGAAGGACGGAGCGGACCAAGGCAGGCCCACCGCCTGCCTGGCGGGCACCGAAGGCTTCGCTGGGGTTTCCCGGACACAGGAAGGGAGGGACGCGGGTCCGGGGAGGGCCAGGGGTTCGGAGCCCACAGCTGAGGTCCCGCCCGCAGAGAGCCGCCGGGAGGCCCAAGGGCTGCGAGGGTGGGCCTGGGAGGCGGCCGGAGGAGTCGGCCCAGGCGGAAACAGGCTCTGGGCAGAGGTCGTGCCTGCAAGCCATGCTTCTCGTGGCACGTGGACCCTGCCAGCCTCCCACCCGCCTTGCCCTTGGATCCCTGTGGGCCGCCAGGGCCCTCGGGCACTGGGGGATCCGCGTGGCCCGGCACGTGGCCTCAAGGCCGTTCACAGAGAGGGGTCGCCGGGCCGCTGGGCCGGGGCTGGTGTGCGTGTGTGTGTGTGCGCGGGCGTGTGTCTGTGCGTGTGTGTCCGTGTGTGCGTGCGTGTGTGTGAAGTTCTGGGGCAACCCTGCGTCGGACAAGCCCTCTCTGCACCATTTGCCCACCGGCCTCGGCTCATCTCCTGTCTCTGTCTCGGTCTCTCGGTCAGCTTCTCGCCGTCTGTCCAAGGGCAAGCCGGGTGGGGGTGGGGGTGGGGGTGGGGGTGGGGGGTGGAGAGGGTGGTACGCAAGAGACAAGGAACCCACTGGAGAAGAAAGATGATCTCGGGCCGTGGTGGAGACGACGTCTGAGGGAGGGACCAGGGACCCCTATGGGTGGCTCGCAGGAGGGGCCCCTGGGTGGAGAACTGAAAGGCGAGCGGGTTGTGGCTCTGCCCAGCGCGGTCACCCACCAGGCAGCCTCTCCTGTCACCCTGCTGGTCCTCACGTCAGCATCCACGCGTGCTGATCTCTAGCGGAGGGCTGGCCAGGCCCCGGGACACCCACGCCCGCCAGCGTGCGTGCACGCGCGCGCGCACACACCCCGCCCACCCCACCCCCCAAACACGCCCCTTCCCTCACCCCCACCAGGGGCAGTGACGGAGAGCTCTGTGATGGTGCCGCACGGGGAGGCCCCGTGAGGCCCCGGTGGCTGAAGGCCTCCCTCCTCGACAGAGTCAAGGGACCCACTCGCAGACATTTCCCCGCGCTGTACCGGCGGCTCCCCTGGCCCATCCATTCCACACAGCGCAGGTGGCATCCACAGAGCAGCCCAGAGGCCCATCCCCATCCATCCCAGGGCAGCCCCTTTCCCCCACCCCCACCCCCGCCCCCACCCGCCAAGCCCAAGTGTGTGCTCCTTGCCCACCATCCCCCCCGACACACACGCCCCCCCCCAACACGCCCCTTCCCTCACCCCCACAAGGGGCAGTGACAGAGAGCTCTGTGATGGTGCCGCACGGGTAGGCCCCGTGAGGCCCCGGTGGCTGAAGGCCTCCCTCCTCGACAGAGTCTCAGCCAAGCAGCCCTACACGGGCCGGCCCACACAAAGACCGAAGCCGGCCTCCAAACAGCTCCATTTCACCGGGACCAAACTTTCCCGGAAGCAGACCCGGGCACCCCTCTGTCTGTCGCCGCACTACTCACCAGAGCCAAGATCTGGAAGCCACCTAAAGGTCCACTGACAGGTGAGTGCACTTCGAAGGCCCGGGGACATCCATGCGATGGCATCGCACACAGCCAGGAAAAAGCGGCAGAACGAGTGCCATCTGCCGCCGCGGGGCTGGAACGAGAGACCCTCATACTAAGCGAAGGAAGCCAGAAAGGCAAAGACAAGTGCCCTAGGACATCACCTGTTGGTGGACTCTAAACGCCGCAACGGATGGCGCTATCTAAACACCCACCCGCAGACTCCAGAAACCGACGGTGGGCAAGGAGCACACACTTGGGCTTGGCAGGTGGGGGAAAGGGGCTGCCCTGGGATGGATGGGGATGGGCCCCTGGGCTGCTCTGTGGATGCCACCTGCGCTGTGTGGAATGGATGGGCCACGGGAGCCGCCGGTACAGCGCGGGGAAATGTCTGCGAGTGGGTCCCTTGGCGGACCAAGACCCCTGGAAGAAACATTGGACATCAGCTCGACTTTAATCGTAAGAATCGACCTCCGACTCAAAGCAGACGAAGCCACTGCATTGCTGACCGCAGGAGGATTGAGGACGCACGCCCAGCGCCCTCAGCTGCGGGCTCCAAACCCGAGTCAGTTCCCTGTGCAGAAAGAGGCTATCCTCCCAGGCTTCAAGTCAGCGCCAGCGACCTGACGGGGCCGTCTCGGGCATGGGGTGCCACCGTCCGCCCCCCCCCCCACCCCAGCCCGCCAGCCTTTGCAAACAACGAAACCCAAACGATCTTCCCCGCGGGTTTTTCCAAGCTCTGGTTCAGGTGATCCCGAGAGAGCCTTTTTTTTTTTTTTTTTTTTTTTTTGGATCTGGGCTGCTGGGGCCAGTGGGGGTCTTGGGTGAGCTTCAAGGACCTGTCGGGCCACGAGGGATGTGCGGGTGTGGTGTGGGTGGAGAGCACAGGTGGGCAGCAGGCCCTGCGGGGGAGCGGGCCTGGCGGGGAGGGCAGGAGGCACGGACCGGCCCGGGAGGGACGCGGCGGCGGCGGCGGCGGCGGCGGCGGCGGTGGGGGGCGCTGCGGTGGCGGCGCTTAGGGCAGGTGGCGGCCGCTGTGGGTCGGTGGCTTGAGGCAAGAGAGAGCATTGCGAGGTGCGAGAGTGTGGGTGAGGGTTGCGGGGGGCGCGTGGGAGCGCGTGTGTGAGTGGGGGTGCGGGGCGCGGGGGGTCGGGGGCGCGGGGCGCGGGAGGTGGGCTCGGGAGAGGCAGGCGAAGGCAGCGGGCGAGCCGGGGCAAAAGGCGAGGCGAAAGGGCCCGGGGCGGGCCGGGGAGGCGAGCGGGAGCGCAAAACAAGTGGCCGCACCTGCGGCATATGGAGGTTCCCAGGCTAGGGGTCGAGCCACAGCCACTGTAGAAGCAACGCCGAGTAGTTATGTTGTGAGCCACACGGGAAGTCCGAGTTCTCGGCTGCCGAGAGGCGCTCAAATGGAGCCGGGCGGCTGACGTCACGGGCGTCGGCGCGGCGGCCGGGTGGGAGCGAGCGCCACCTGGTGGGCTGCCGGGGGATGGGAGCGCCGCGCGTTGCTGGAGGGGAGGGGAGTGGGGGGGGGTGTCCCGGCGTCCGGGGGGGCGGGGGGGTGGGGTGGGGTGGGGGCGGAGGGGTGGAGGGGGTGAGGGCGCGGGGGTGTGTCCCGGGGGTCGGGGGGGAGTGTGTGTGTGTGTGGGTGGGTGGGGGGATGTCCCGGGGGTCTGGGCTGGCGCTCGGGGGCTTCGGGACAGTGTGGAGCGGTGTGGGGACAGTGCCTCAGGGCCGCACGCTGGGATCGCCCCGCCCTGCCCTGGGGCCTGGCCGGCCTGGCCCTTGGCCTCCGCGGCTCCCCGGCTCCCGGGCCTCCCCTTCCGCCCCTGTGCAGGGGCACTCGTGTCCTGGAGGGACGGCGACCACCGGCTGCCCTGCCTGCCCAGTCCTCGGCCGTACTCAGCCCACGGCGGGCTCCTGGAGAGCCCTGGGCCGGGCCCCCCTCGGTAGTGCCAGGGAGGAAAACGGGGGCTGGTCTGCAGGGGCATTGGCCAGAGGCTGGCGACCACAACCACGGGGGTGGGGGGTGGGGGGTGGGGGGTGGAGTGGGGGGGGCGGCGCGGGGTGGGGTGGGGTGGGGTGGGGTGGAGTGGGGGGGGAACCTCCCGGCATGGGGGGTGGGGGGCGGGCCCGGTGGCTGTCTGGGGCGGGAGAGCCGGGGCCCCGAGCACAGCAAGGAGCCGCACCGCCAGCCCAATGGACCCGGTCCCCTGCCGCCCACCCGGGGTCTAGAGGGAGGGTCAGGCCGGGCCCGAAGCCTGCTGGACGCTGCTCTGTCCGCCGCTGGACGCCCAGGACGGTCCCCCTCGCGGGCCATGCCATCACAGCAGCCCCCCGCCGAGGAGCGCCCCAGGCTCGCGAGAAGGAGCGCCCCGGGGGAAGCCGAGGCGCTCCAAGCAGGATGAGGCTACCGGGGGCCGGCTGAGGCCAGGGAGGGCCCGGTTCCCGCCGTTCCCTGGGCTGCTGGCAGGGGCTCCTGGGCGCAAGCCCACCCAAGGCCTTGGAGGAAGTCCCAGGGCTCGGCTGGGCTCGGAGGCCAAGGGGCAGCCGAAGGGAGGGTGCAGAGGCAGGCAGGGGCCGGCTCCCTCCACCCCCACCGGGCCTCCCAGGCCCAGGCAGGCGCCGGCCTCTCGGGTCCTCAGAGCCATGGGGGGCCACGGAGGACAGGACGCAGGGAGAGCAGCACCCCACCCCCGCGGAGAAGGACCTCGCCTCGGGGGGGCCCTGCGGCCAGGGCCCCGGGTCCAGGGCGGGTGGGCTGTGTGAGCGGCAGGCCCCACCAGCTGGCCCTCCCTGCCTCCGTCTGGGATCAGACGACCAGTGTCCACGGCAGCCCGCGGAGCCGAGCCCCGGAAGCTGGGGCCATGGCCCTCGGCCCCAGGCTTCACCGCAGGGCCGGCGGCTGGGCTTCGGCGGCCAGAGGGTGACAGGCCTGAGCCCCAAGCACGCGAACGCAGGAGAGGCAAGACCCGGCCGGCTCTGTCCCTGCCCCCCGAGGCCGCCTTGGACCTGGCGGCGGCGGCGGCGGCGGCGGCCGGACACGAGCCGGGTGGTCTCCTGGGGCAAGACAGACCTTCTCAGGCTGAGGGCCCAAGCAAGGCCCAGCACCAGCCGCCTCCGCGTCAGGAAGGACGGAGCGGACCAAGGCAGGCCCACCGCCTGCCTGGCGGGCACCGAAGGCTTCGCTGGGGTTTCCCGGACACAGGAAGGGAGGGACGCGGGTCCGGGGAGGGCCAGGGGTTCGGAGCCCACAGCTGAGGTCCCGCCCGCAGAGAGCCGCCGGGAGGCCCAAGGGCTGCGAGGGTGGGCCTGGGAGGCGGCCGGAGGAGTCGGCCCAGGCGGAAACAGGCTCTGGGCAGAGGTCGTGCCTGCAAGCCATGCTTCTCGTGGCACGTGGACCCTGCCAGCCTCCCACCCGCCTTGCCCTTGGATCCCTGTGGGCCGCCAGGGCCCTCGGGCACTGGGGGATCCGCGTGGCCCGGCACGTGGCCTCAAGGCCGTTCACAGAGAGGGGTCGCCGGGCCGCTGGGCCGGGGCTGGTGTGCGTGTGTGTGTGTGCGCGGGCGTGTGTCTGTGCGTGTGTGTCCGTGTGTGCGTGCGTGTGTGTGAAGTTCTGGGGCAACCCTGCGTCGGACAAGCCCTCTCTGCACCATTTGCCCACCGGCCTCGGCTCATCTCCTGTCTCTGTCTCGGTCTCTCGGTCAGCTTCTCGCCGTCTGTCCAAGGGCAAGCCGGGTGGGGGTGGGGGTGGGGGTGGGGGTGGGGGGTGGAGAGGGTGGTACGCAAGAGACAAGGAACCCACTGGAGAAGAAAGATGATCTCGGGCCGTGGTGGAGACGACGTCTGAGGGAGGGACCAGGGACCCCTATGGGTGGCTCGCAGGAGGGGCCCCTGGGTGGAGAACTGAAAGGCGAGCGGGTTGTGGCTCTGCCCAGCGCGGTCACCCACCAGGCAGCCTCTCCTGTCACCCTGCTGGTCCTCACGTCAGCATCCACGCGTGCTGATCTCTAGCGGAGGGCTGGCCAGGCCCCGGGACACCCACGCCCGCCAGCGTGCGTGCACGCGCGCGCGCACACACCCCGCCCACCCCACCCCCCAAACACGCCCCTTCCCTCACCCCCACCAGGGGCAGTGACGGAGAGCTCTGTGATGGTGCCGCACGGGGAGGCCCCGTGAGGCCCCGGTGGCTGAAGGCCTCCCTCCTCGACAGAGTCAAGGGACCCACTCGCAGACATTTCCCCGCGCTGTACCGGCGGCTCCCCTGGCCCATCCATTCCACACAGCGCAGGTGGCATCCACAGAGCAGCCCAGAGGCCCATCCCCATCCATCCCAGGGCAGCCCCTTTCCCCCACCCCCACCCCCGCCCCCACCCGCCAAGCCCAAGTGTGTGCTCCTTGCCCACCATCCCCCCCGACACACACGCCCCCCCCCAACACGCCCCTTCCCTCACCCCCACAAGGGGCAGTGACAGAGAGCTCTGTGATGGTGCCGCACGGGTAGGCCCCGTGAGGCCCCGGTGGCTGAAGGCCTCCCTCCTCGACAGAGTCTCAGCCAAGCAGCCCTACACGGGCCGGCCCACACAAAGACCGAAGCCGGCCTCCAAACAGCTCCATTTCACCGGGACCAAACTTTCCCGGAAGCAGACCCGGGCACCCCTCTGTCTGTCGCCGCACTACTCACCAGAGCCAAGATCTGGAAGCCACCTAAAGGTCCACTGACAGGTGAGTGCACTTCGAAGGCCCGGGGACATCCATGCGATGGCATCGCACACAGCCAGGAAAAAGCGGCAGAACGAGTGCCATCTGCCGCCGCGGGGCTGGAACGAGAGACCCTCATACTAAGCGAAGGAAGCCAGAAAGGCAAAGACAAGTGCCCTAGGACATCACCTGTTGGTGGACTCTAAACGCCGCAACGGATGGCGCTATCTAAACACCCACCCGCAGACTCCAGAAACCGACGGTGGGCAAGGAGCACACACTTGGGCTTGGCAGGTGGGGGAAAGGGGCTGCCCTGGGATGGATGGGGATGGGCCCCTGGGCTGCTCTGTGGATGCCACCTGCGCTGTGTGGAATGGATGGGCCACGGGAGCCGCCGGTACAGCGCGGGGAAATGTCTGCGAGTGGGTCCCTTGGCGGACCAAGACCCCTGGAAGAAACATTGGACATCAGCTCGACTTTAATCGTAAGAATCGACCTCCGACTCAAAGCAGACGAAGCCACTGCATTGCTGACCGCAGGAGGATTGAGGACGCACGCCCAGCGCCCTCAGCTGCGGGCTCCAAACCCGAGTCAGTTCCCTGTGCAGAAAGAGGCTATCCTCCCAGGCTTCAAGTCAGCGCCAGCGACCTGACGGGGCCGTCTCGGGCATGGGGTGCCACCGTCCGCCCCCCCCCCCCCCCAGCCCGCCAGCCTTTGCAAACAACGAAACCCAAACGATCTTCCCCGCGGGTTTTTCCAAGCTCTGGTTCAGGTGATCCCGAGGCAGCCTTTGTTTGTTTGTTTGTTTGTTTATTTGTTTGCTTGTTTGTTTGCTTGTTTGTGGATCTGGGCTGCTGGGGCCAGTGGGGGTCTTGGGTGAGCTTCAAGGACCTGTCGGGCCACGAGGGATGTGCGGGTGTGGTGTGGGTGGAGAGCACAGGTGGGCAGCAGGCCCTGCGGGGGAGCGGGCCTGGCGGGGAGGGCAGGAGGCACGGACCGGCCCGGGAGGGACGCGGCGGCGGCGGCGGCGGCGGCGGCGGCGGTGGGGGGCGCTGCGGTGGCGGCGCTTAGGGCAGGTGGCGGCCGCTGTGGGTCGGTGGCTTGAGGCAAGAGAGAGCATTGCGAGGTGCGAGAGTGTGGGTGAGGGTTGCGGGGGGCGCGTGGGAGCGCGTGTGTGAGTGGGGGTGCGGGGCGCGGGGGGTCGGGGGCGCGGGGCGCGGGAGGTGGGCTCGGGAGAGGCAGGCGAAGGCAGCGGGCGAGCCGGGGCAAAAGGCGAGGCGAAAGGGCCCGGGGCGGGCCGGGGAGGCGAGCGGGAGCGCAAAACAAGTGGCCGCACCTGCGGCATATGGAGGTTCCCAGGCTAGGGGTCGAGCCACAGCCACTGTAGAAGCAACGCCGAGTAGTTATGTTGTGAGCCACACGGGAAGTCCGAGCTCTCGGCTGCCGAGAGGCGCTCAAATGGAGCCGGGCGGCTGACGTCACGGGCGTCGGCGCGGCGGCCGGGTGGGAGCGAGCGCCACCTGGTGGGCTGCCGGGGGATGGGAGCGCCGCGCGTTGCTGGAGGGGAGGGGAGTGGGGGGGGGTGTCCCGGCGTCCGGGGGGGCGGGGGGGTGGGGTGGGGTGGGGGCGGAGGGGTGGAGGGGGTGAGGGCGCGGGGGTGTGTCCCGGGGGTCGGGGGGGAGTGTGTGTGTGTGTGGGTGGGTGGGGGGATGTCCCGGGGGTCTGGGCTGGCGCTCGGGGGCTTCGGGACAGTGTGGAGCGGTGTGGGGACAGTGCCTCAGGGCCGCACGCTGGGATCGCCCCGCCCTGCCCTGGGGCCTGGCCGGCCTGGCCCTTGGCCTCCGCGGCTCCCCGGCTCCCGGGCCTCCCCTTCCGCCCCTGTGCAGGGGCACTCGTGTCCTGGAGGGACGGCGACCACCGGCTGCCCTGCCTGCCCAGTCCTCGGCCGTACTCAGCCCACGGCGGGCTCCTGGAGAGCCCTGGGCCGGGCCCCCCTCGGTAGTGCCAGGGAGGAAAACGGGGGCTGGTCTGCAGGGGCATTGGCCAGAGGCTGGCGACCACAACCACGGGGGTGGGGGGTGGGGGGTGGGGGGTGGAGTGGGGGGGGCGGCGCGGGGTGGGGTGGGGTGGGGTGGGGTGGAGTGGGGGGGGAACCTCCCGGCATGGGGGGTGGGGGGCGGGCCCGGTGGCTGTCTGGGGCGGGAGAGCCGGGGCCCCGAGCACAGCAAGGAGCCGCACCGCCAGCCCAATGGACCCGGTCCCCTGCCGCCCACCCGGGGTCTAGAGGGAGGGTCAGGCCGGGCCCGAAGCCTGCTGGACGCTGCTCTGTCCGCCGCTGGACGCCCAGGACGGTCCCCCTCGCGGGCCATGCCATCACAGCAGCCCCCCGCCGAGGAGCGCCCCAGGCTCGCGAGAAGGAGCGCCCCGGGGGAAGCCGAGGCGCTCCAAGCAGGATGAGGCTACCGGGGGCCGGCTGAGGCCAGGGAGGGCCCGGTTCCCGCCGTTCCCTGGGCTGCTGGCAGGGGCTCCTGGGCGCAAGCCCACCCAAGGCCTTGGAGGAAGTCCCAGGGCTCGGCTGGGCTCGGAGGCCAAGGGGCAGCCGAAGGGAGGGTGCAGAGGCAGGCAGGGGCCGGCTCCCTCCACCCCCACCGGGCCTCCCAGGCCCAGGCAGGCGCCGGCCTCTCGGGTCCTCAGAGCCATGGGGGGCCACGGAGGACAGGACGCAGGGAGAGCAGCACCCCACCCCCGCGGAGAAGGACCTCGCCTCGGGGGGGCCCTGCGGCCAGGGCCCCGGGTCCAGGGCGGGTGGGCTGTGTGAGCGGCAGGCCCCACCAGCTGGCCCTCCCTGCCTCCGTCTGGGATCAGACGACCAGTGTCCACGGCAGCCCGCGGAGCCGAGCCCCGGAAGCTGGGGCCATGGCCCTCGGCCCCAGGCTTCACCGCAGGGCCGGCGGCTGGGCTTCGGCGGCCAGAGGGTGACAGGCCTGAGCCCCAAGCACGCGAACGCAGGAGAGGCAAGACCCGGCCGGCTCTGTCCCTGCCCCCCGAGGCCGCCTTGGACCTGGCGGCGGCGGCGGCGGCGGCGGCCGGACACGAGCCGGGTGGTCTCCTGGGGCAAGACAGACCTTCTCAGGCTGAGGGCCCAAGCAAGGCCCAGCACCAGCCGCCTCCGCGTCAGGAAGGACGGAGCGGACCAAGGCAGGCCCACCGCCTGCCTGGCGGGCACCGAAGGCTTCGCTGGGGTTTCCCGGACACAGGAAGGGAGGGACGCGGGTCCGGGGAGGGCCAGGGGTTCGGAGCCCACAGCTGAGGTCCCGCCCGCAGAGAGCCGCCGGGAGGCCCAAGGGCTGCGAGGGTGGGCCTGGGAGGCGGCCGGAGGAGTCGGCCCAGGCGGAAACAGGCTCTGGGCAGAGGTCGTGCCTGCAAGCCATGCTTCTCGTGGCACGTGGACCCTGCCAGCCTCCCACCCGCCTTGCCCTTGGATCCCTGTGGGCCGCCAGGGCCCTCGGGCACTGGGGGATCCGCGTGGCCCGGCACGTGGCCTCAAGGCCGTTCACAGAGAGGGGTCGCCGGGCCGCTGGGCCGGGGCTGGTGTGCGTGTGTGTGTGTGCGCGGGCGTGTGTCTGTGCGTGTGTGTCCGTGTGTGCGTGCGTGTGTGTGAAGTTCTGGGGCAACCCTGCGTCGGACAAGCCCTCTCTGCACCATTTGCCCACCGGCCTCGGCTCATCTCCTGTCTCTGTCTCGGTCTCTCGGTCAGCTTCTCGCCGTCTGTCCAAGGGCAAGCCGGGTGGGGGTGGGGGTGGGGGTGGGGGTGGGGGGTGGAGAGGGTGGTACGCAAGAGACAAGGAACCCACTGGAGAAGAAAGATGATCTCGGGCCGTGGTGGAGACGACGTCTGAGGGAGGGACCAGGGACCCCTATGGGTGGCTCGCAGGAGGGGCCCCTGGGTGGAGAACTGAAAGGCGAGCGGGTTGTGGCTCTGCCCAGCGCGGTCACCCACCAGGCAGCCTCTCCTGTCACCCTGCTGGTCCTCACGTCAGCATCCACGCGTGCTGATCTCTAGCGGAGGGCTGGCCAGGCCCCGGGACACCCACGCCCGCCAGCGTGCGTGCACGCGCGCGCGCACACACCCCGCCCACCCCACCCCCCAAACACGCCCCTTCCCTCACCCCCACCAGGGGCAGTGACGGAGAGCTCTGTGATGGTGCCGCACGGGGAGGCCCCGTGAGGCCCCGGTGGCTGAAGGCCTCCCTCCTCGACAGAGTCAAGGGACCCACTCGCAGACATTTCCCCGCGCTGTACCGGCGGCTCCCCTGGCCCATCCATTCCACACAGCGCAGGTGGCATCCACAGAGCAGCCCAGAGGCCCATCCCCATCCATCCCAGGGCAGCCCCTTTCCCCCACCCCCACCCCCGCCCCCACCCGCCAAGCCCAAGTGTGTGCTCCTTGCCCACCATCCCCCCCGACACACACGCCCCCCCCCAACACGCCCCTTCCCTCACCCCCACAAGGGGCAGTGACAGAGAGCTCTGTGATGGTGCCGCACGGGTAGGCCCCGTGAGGCCCCGGTGGCTGAAGGCCTCCCTCCTCGACAGAGTCTCAGCCAAGCAGCCCTACACGGGCCGGCCCACACAAAGACCGAAGCCGGCCTCCAAACAGCTCCATTTCACCGGGACCAAACTTTCCCGGAAGCAGACCCGGGCACCCCTCTGTCTGTCGCCGCACTACTCACCAGAGCCAAGATCTGGAAGCCACCTAAAGGTCCACTGACAGGTGAGTGCACTTCGAAGGCCCGGGGACATCCATGCGATGGCATCGCACACAGCCAGGAAAAAGCGGCAGAACGAGTGCCATCTGCCGCCGCGGGGCTGGAACGAGAGACCCTCATACTAAGCGAAGGAAGCCAGAAAGGCAAAGACAAGTGCCCTAGGACATCACCTGTTGGTGGACTCTAAACGCCGCAACGGATGGCGCTATCTAAACACCCACCCGCAGACTCCAGAAACCGACGGTGGGCAAGGAGCACACACTTGGGCTTGGCAGGTGGGGGAAAGGGGCTGCCCTGGGATGGATGGGGATGGGCCCCTGGGCTGCTCTGTGGATGCCACCTGCGCTGTGTGGAATGGATGGGCCACGGGAGCCGCCGGTACAGCGCGGGGAAATGTCTGCGAGTGGGTCCCTTGGCGGACCAAGACCCCTGGAAGAAACATTGGACATCAGCTCGACTTTAATCGTAAGAATCGACCTCCGACTCAAAGCAGACGAAGCCACTGCATTGCTGACCGCAGGAGGATTGAGGACGCACGCCCAGCGCCCTCAGCTGCGGGCTCCAAACCCGAGTCAGTTCCCTGTGCAGAAAGAGGCTATCCTCCCAGGCTTCAAGTCAGCGCCAGCGACCTGACGGGGCCGTCTCGGGCATGGGGTGCCACCGTCCGCCCCCCCCCCCCCCAGCCCGCCAGCCTTTGCAAACAACGAAACCCAAACGATCTTCCCCGCGGGTTTTTCCAAGCTCTGGTTCAGGTGATCCCGAGGCAGCCTTTGTTTGTTTGTTTGTTTGTTTATTTGTTTGCTTGTTTGTTTGCTTGTTTGTGGATCTGGGCTGCTGGGGCCAGTGGGGGTCTTGGGTGAGCTTCAAGGACCTGTCGGGCCACGAGGGATGTGCGGGTGTGGTGTGGGTGGAGAGCACAGGTGGGCAGCAGGCCCTGCGGGGGAGCGGGCCTGGCGGGGAGGGCAGGAGGCACGGACCGGCCCGGGAGGGACGCGGCGGCGGCGGCGGCGGCGGCGGCGGCGGTGGGGGGCGCTGCGGTGGCGGCGCTTAGGGCAGGTGGCGGCCGCTGTGGGTCGGTGGCTTGAGGCAAGAGAGAGCATTGCGAGGTGCGAGAGTGTGGGTGAGGGTTGCGGGGGGCGCGTGGGAGCGCGTGTGTGAGTGGGGGTGCGGGGCGCGGGGGGTCGGGGGCGCGGGGCGCGGGAGGTGGGCTCGGGAGAGGCAGGCGAAGGCAGCGGGCGAGCCGGGGCAAAAGGCGAGGCGAAAGGGCCCGGGGCGGGCCGGGGAGGCGAGCGGGAGCGCAAAACAAGTGGCCGCACCTGCGGCATATGGAGGTTCCCAGGCTAGGGGTCGAGCCACAGCCACTGTAGAAGCAACGCCGAGTAGTTATGTTGTGAGCCACACGGGAAGTCCGAGCTCTCGGCTGCCGAGAGGCGCTCAAATGGAGCCGGGCGGCTGACGTCACGGGCGTCGGCGCGGCGGCCGGGTGGGAGCGAGCGCCACCTGGTGGGCTGCCGGGGGATGGGAGCGCCGCGCGTTGCTGGAGGGGAGGGGAGTGGGGGGGGGTGTCCCGGCGTCCGGGGGGGCGGGGGGGTGGGGTGGGGTGGGGGCGGAGGGGTGGAGGGGGTGAGGGCGCGGGGGTGTGTCCCGGGGGTCGGGGGGGAGTGTGTGTGTGTGTGGGTGGGTGGGGGGATGTCCCGGGGGTCTGGGCTGGCGCTCGGGGGCTTCGGGACAGTGTGGAGCGGTGTGGGGACAGTGCCTCAGGGCCGCACGCTGGGATCGCCCCGCCCTGCCCTGGGGCCTGGCCGGCCTGGCCCTTGGCCTCCGCGGCTCCCCGGCTCCCGGGCCTCCCCTTCCGCCCCTGTGCAGGGGCACTCGTGTCCTGGAGGGACGGCGACCACCGGCTGCCCTGCCTGCCCAGTCCTCGGCCGTACTCAGCCCACGGCGGGCTCCTGGAGAGCCCTGGGCCGGGCCCCCCTCGGTAGTGCCAGGGAGGAAAACGGGGGCTGGTCTGCAGGGGCATTGGCCAGAGGCTGGCGACCACAACCACGGGGGTGGGGGGTGGGGGGTGGGGGGTGGAGTGGGGGGGGCGGCGCGGGGTGGGGTGGGGTGGGGTGGGGTGGAGTGGGGGGGGAACCTCCCGGCATGGGGGGTGGGGGGCGGGCCCGGTGGCTGTCTGGGGCGGGAGAGCCGGGGCCCCGAGCACAGCAAGGAGCCGCACCGCCAGCCCAATGGACCCGGTCCCCTGCCGCCCACCCGGGGTCTAGAGGGAGGGTCAGGCCGGGCCCGAAGCCTGCTGGACGCTGCTCTGTCCGCCGCTGGACGCCCAGGACGGTCCCCCTCGCGGGCCATGCCATCACAGCAGCCCCCCGCCGAGGAGCGCCCCAGGCTCGCGAGAAGGAGCGCCCCGGGGGAAGCCGAGGCGCTCCAAGCAGGATGAGGCTACCGGGGGCCGGCTGAGGCCAGGGAGGGCCCGGTTCCCGCCGTTCCCTGGGCTGCTGGCAGGGGCTCCTGGGCGCAAGCCCACCCAAGGCCTTGGAGGAAGTCCCAGGGCTCGGCTGGGCTCGGAGGCCAAGGGGCAGCCGAAGGGAGGGTGCAGAGGCAGGCAGGGGCCGGCTCCCTCCACCCCCACCGGGCCTCCCAGGCCCAGGCAGGCGCCGGCCTCTCGGGTCCTCAGAGCCATGGGGGGCCACGGAGGACAGGACGCAGGGAGAGCAGCACCCCACCCCCGCGGAGAAGGACCTCGCCTCGGGGGGGCCCTGCGGCCAGGGCCCCGGGTCCAGGGCGGGTGGGCTGTGTGAGCGGCAGGCCCCACCAGCTGGCCCTCCCTGCCTCCGTCTGGGATCAGACGACCAGTGTCCACGGCAGCCCGCGGAGCCGAGCCCCGGAAGCTGGGGCCATGGCCCTCGGCCCCAGGCTTCACCGCAGGGCCGGCGGCTGGGCTTCGGCGGCCAGAGGGTGACAGGCCTGAGCCCCAAGCACGCGAACGCAGGAGAGGCAAGACCCGGCCGGCTCTGTCCCTGCCCCCCGAGGCCGCCTTGGACCTGGCGGCGGCGGCGGCGGCGGCGGCGGCGGCCGGACACGAGCCGGGTGGTCTCCTGGGGCAAGACAGACCTTCTCAGGCTGAGGGCCCAAGCAAGGCCCAGCACCAGCCGCCTCCGCGTCAGGAAGGACGGAGCGGACCAAGGCAGGCCCACCGCCTGCCTGGCGGGCACCGAAGGCTTCGCTGGGGTTTCCCGGACACAGGAAGGGAGGGACGCGGGTCCGGGGAGGGCCAGGGGTTCGGAGCCCACAGCTGAGGTCCCGCCCGCAGAGAGCCGCCGGGAGGCCCAAGGGCTGCGAGGGTGGGCCTGGGAGGCGGCCGGAGGAGTCGGCCCAGGCGGAAACAGGCTCTGGGCAGAGGTCGTGCCTGCAAGCCATGCTTCTCGTGGCACGTGGACCCTGCCAGCCTCCCACCCGCCTTGCCCTTGGATCCCTGTGGGCCGCCAGGGCCCTCGGGCACTGGGGGATCCGCGTGGCCCGGCACGTGGCCTCAAGGCCGTTCACAGAGAGGGGTCGCCGGGCCGCTGGGCCGGGGCTGGTGTGCGTGTGTGTGTGTGCGCGGGCGTGTGTCTGTGCGTGTGTGTCCGTGTGTGCGTGCGTGTGTGTGAAGTTCTGGGGCAACCCTGCGTCGGACAAGCCCTCTCTGCACCATTTGCCCACCGGCCTCGGCTCATCTCCTGTCTCTGTCTCGGTCTCTCGGTCAGCTTCTCGCCGTCTGTCCAAGGGCAAGCCGGGTGGGGGTGGGGGTGGGGGTGGGGGTGGGGGGTGGAGAGGGTGGTACGCAAGAGACAAGGAACCCACTGGAGAAGAAAGATGATCTCGGGCCGTGGTGGAGACGACGTCTGAGGGAGGGACCAGGGACCCCTATGGGTGGCTCGCAGGAGGGGCCCCTGGGTGGAGAACTGAAAGGCGAGCGGGTTGTGGCTCTGCCCAGCGCGGTCACCCACCAGGCAGCCTCTCCTGTCACCCTGCTGGTCCTCACGTCAGCATCCACGCGTGCTGATCTCTAGCGGAGGGCTGGCCAGGCCCCGGGACACCCACGCCCGCCAGCGTGCGTGCACGCGCGCGCGCACACACCCCGCCCACCCCACCCCCCAAACACGCCCCTTCCCTCACCCCCACCAGGGGCAGTGACGGAGAGCTCTGTGATGGTGCCGCACGGGGAGGCCCCGTGAGGCCCCGGTGGCTGAAGGCCTCCCTCCTCGACAGAGTCAAGGGACCCACTCGCAGACATTTCCCCGCGCTGTACCGGCGGCTCCCCTGGCCCATCCATTCCACACAGCGCAGGTGGCATCCACAGAGCAGCCCAGAGGCCCATCCCCATCCATCCCAGGGCAGCCCCTTTCCCCCACCCCCACCCCCGCCCCCACCCGCCAAGCCCAAGTGTGTGCTCCTTGCCCACCATCCCCCCCGACACACACGCCCCCCCCCAACACGCCCCTTCCCTCACCCCCACAAGGGGCAGTGACAGAGAGCTCTGTGATGGTGCCGCACGGGTAGGCCCCGTGAGGCCCCGGTGGCTGAAGGCCTCCCTCCTCGACAGAGTCTCAGCCAAGCAGCCCTACACGGGCCGGCCCACACAAAGACCGAAGCCGGCCTCCAAACAGCTCCATTTCACCGGGACCAAACTTTCCCGGAAGCAGACCCGGGCACCCCTCTGTCTGTCGCCGCACTACTCACCAGAGCCAAGATCTGGAAGCCACCTAAAGGTCCACTGACAGGTGAGTGCACTTCGAAGGCCCGGGGACATCCATGCGATGGCATCGCACACAGCCAGGAAAAAGCGGCAGAACGAGTGCCATCTGCCGCCGCGGGGCTGGAACGAGAGACCCTCATACTAAGCGAAGGAAGCCAGAAAGGCAAAGACAAGTGCCCTAGGACATCACCTGTTGGTGGACTCTAAACGCCGCAACGGATGGCGCTATCTAAACACCCACCCGCAGACTCCAGAAACCGACGGTGGGCAAGGAGCACACACTTGGGCTTGGCAGGTGGGGGAAAGGGGCTGCCCTGGGATGGATGGGGATGGGCCCCTGGGCTGCTCTGTGGATGCCACCTGCGCTGTGTGGAATGGATGGGCCACGGGAGCCGCCGGTACAGCGCGGGGAAATGTCTGCGAGTGGGTCCCTTGGCGGACCAAGACCCCTGGAAGAAACATTGGACATCAGCTCGACTTTAATCGTAAGAATCGACCTCCGACTCAAAGCAGACGAAGCCACTGCATTGCTGACCGCAGGAGGATTGAGGACGCACGCCCAGCGCCCTCAGCTGCGGGCTCCAAACCCGAGTCAGTTCCCTGTGCAGAAAGAGGCTATCCTCCCAGGCTTCAAGTCAGCGCCAGCGACCTGACGGGGCCGTCTCGGGCATGGGGTGCCACCGTCCGCCCCCCCCCCCCCCCCAGCCCGCCAGCCTTTGCAAACAACGAAACCCAAACGATCTTCCCCGCGGGTTTTTCCAAGCTCTGGTTCAGGTGATCCCGAGAGAGCCTTTTTTTTTTTTTTTTTTTTTTTTTTTGGATCTGGGCTGCTGGGGCCAGTGGGGGTCTTGGGTGAGCTTCAAGGACCTGTCGGGCCACGAGGGATGTGCGGGTGTGGTGTGGGTGGAGAGCACAGGTGGGCAGCAGGCCCTGCGGGGGAGCGGGCCTGGCGGGGAGGGCAGGAGGCACGGACCGGCCCGGGAGGGACGCGGCGGCGGCGGCGGCGGCGGCGGCGGCGGTGGGGGGCGCTGCGGTGGCGGCGCTTAGGGCAGGTGGCGGCCGCTGTGGGTCGGTGGCTTGAGGCAAGAGAGAGCATTGCGAGGTGCGAGAGTGTGGGTGAGGGTTGCGGGGGGCGCGTGGGAGCGCGTGTGTGAGTGGGGGTGCGGGGCGCGGGGGGTCGGGGGCGCGGGGCGCGGGAGGTGGGCTCGGGAGAGGCAGGCGAAGGCAGCGGGCGAGCCGGGGCAAAAGGCGAGGCGAAAGGGCCCGGGGCGGGCCGGGGAGGCGAGCGGGAGCGCAAAACAAGTGGCCGCACCTGCGGCATATGGAGGTTCCCAGGCTAGGGGTCGAGCCACAGCCACTGTAGAAGCAACGCCGAGTAGTTATGTTGTGAGCCACACGGGAAGTCCGAGTTCTCGGCTGCCGAGAGGCGCTCAAATGGAGCCGGGCGGCTGACGTCACGGGCGTCGGCGCGGCGGCCGGGTGGGAGCGAGCGCCACCTGGTGGGCTGCCGGGGGATGGGAGCGCCGCGCGTTGCTGGAGGGGAGGGGAGTGGGGGGGGGTGTCCCGGCGTCCGGGGGGGCGGGGGGGTGGGGTGGGGTGGGGGCGGAGGGGTGGAGGGGGTGAGGGCGCGGGGGTGTGTCCCGGGGGTCGGGGGGGAGTGTGTGTGTGTGTGGGTGGGTGGGGGGATGTCCCGGGGGTCTGGGCTGGCGCTCGGGGGCTTCGGGACAGTGTGGAGCGGTGTGGGGACAGTGCCTCAGGGCCGCACGCTGGGATCGCCCCGCCCTGCCCTGGGGCCTGGCCGGCCTGGCCCTTGGCCTCCGCGGCTCCCCGGCTCCCGGGCCTCCCCTTCCGCCCCTGTGCAGGGGCACTCGTGTCCTGGAGGGACGGCGACCACCGGCTGCCCTGCCTGCCCAGTCCTCGGCCGTACTCAGCCCACGGCGGGCTCCTGGAGAGCCCTGGGCCGGGCCCCCCTCGGTAGTGCCAGGGAGGAAAACGGGGGCTGGTCTGCAGGGGCATTGGCCAGAGGCTGGCGACCACAACCACGGGGGTGGGGGGTGGGGGGTGGGGGGTGGAGTGGGGGGGGCGGCGCGGGGTGGGGTGGGGTGGGGTGGGGTGGAGTGGGGGGGGAACCTCCCGGCATGGGGGGTGGGGGGCGGGCCCGGTGGCTGTCTGGGGCGGGAGAGCCGGGGCCCCGAGCACAGCAAGGAGCCGCACCGCCAGCCCAATGGACCCGGTCCCCTGCCGCCCACCCGGGGTCTAGAGGGAGGGTCAGGCCGGGCCCGAAGCCTGCTGGACGCTGCTCTGTCCGCCGCTGGACGCCCAGGACGGTCCCCCTCGCGGGCCATGCCATCACAGCAGCCCCCCGCCGAGGAGCGCCCCAGGCTCGCGAGAGGGAGCGCCCCGGGGGAAGCCGAGGCGCTCCAAGCAGGATGAGGCTACCGGGGGCCGGCTGAGGCCAGGGAGGGCCCGGTTCCCGCCGTTCCCTGGGCTGCTGGCAGGGGCTCCTGGGCGCAAGCCCACCCAAGGCCTTGGAGGAAGTCCCAGGGCTCGGCTGGGCTCGGAGGCCAAGGGGCAGCCGAAGGGAGGGTGCAGAGGCAGGCAGGGGCCGGCTCCCTCCACCCCCACCGGGCCTCCCAGGCCCAGGCAGGCGCCGGCCTCTCGGGTCCTCAGAGCCATGGGGGGCCACGGAGGACAGGACGCAGGGAGAGCAGCACCCCACCCCCGCGGAGAAGGACCTCGCCTCGGGGGGGCCCTGCGGCCAGGGCCCCGGGTCCAGGGCGGGTGGGCTGTGTGAGCGGCAGGCCCCACCAGCTGGCCCTCCCTGCCTCCGTCTGGGATCAGACGACCAGTGTCCACGGCAGCCCGCGGAGCCGAGCCCCGGAAGCTGGGGCCATGGCCCTCGGCCCCAGGCTTCACCGCAGGGCCGGCGGCTGGGCTTCGGCGGCCAGAGGGTGACAGGCCTGAGCCCCAAGCACGCGAACGCAGGAGAGGCAAGACCCGGCCGGCTCTGTCCCTGCCCCCCGAGGCCGCCTTGGACCTGGCGGCGGCGGCGGCGGCGGCGGCGGCGGCCGGACACGAGCCGGGTGGTCTCCTGGGGCAAGACAGACCTTCTCAGGCTGAGGGCCCAAGCAAGGCCCAGCACCAGCCGCCTCCGCGTCAGGAAGGACGGAGCGGACCAAGGCAGGCCCACCGCCTGCCTGGCGGGCACCGAAGGCTTCGCTGGGGTTTCCCGGACACAGGAAGGGAGGGACGCGGGTCCGGGGAGGGCCAGGGGTTCGGAGCCCACAGCTGAGGTCCCGCCCGCAGAGAGCCGCCGGGAGGCCCAAGGGCTGCGAGGGTGGGCCTGGGAGGCGGCCGGAGGAGTCGGCCCAGGCGGAAACAGGCTCTGGGCAGAGGTCGTGCCTGCAAGCCATGCTTCTCGTGGCACGTGGACCCTGCCAGCCTCCCACCCGCCTTGCCCTTGGATCCCTGTGGGCCGCCAGGGCCCTCGGGCACTGGGGGATCCGCGTGGCCCGGCACGTGGCCTCAAGGCCGTTCACAGAGAGGGGTCGCCGGGCCGCTGGGCCGGGGCTGGTGTGCGTGTGTGTGTGTGCGCGGGCGTGTGTCTGTGCGTGTGTGTCCGTGTGTGCGTGCGTGTGTGTGAAGTTCTGGGGCAACCCTGCGTCGGACAAGCCCTCTCTGCACCATTTGCCCACCGGCCTCGGCTCATCTCCTGTCTCTGTCTCGGTCTCTCGGTCAGCTTCTCGCCGTCTGTCCAAGGGCAAGCCGGGTGGGGGTGGGGGTAGGGGTGGGGGTGGGGGGTGGAGAGGGTGGTACGCAAGAGACAAGGAACCCACTGGAGAAGAAAGATGATCTCGGGCCGTGGTGGAGACGACGTCTGAGGGAGGGACCAGGGACCCCTATGGGTGGCTCGCAGGAGGGGCCCCTGGGTGGAGAACTGAAAGGCGAGCGGGTTGTGGCTCTGCCCAGCGCGGTCACCCACCAGGCAGCCTCTCCTGTCACCCTGCTGGTCCTCACGTCAGCATCCACGCGTGCTGATCTCTAGCGGAGGGCTGGCCAGGCCCCGGGACACCCACGCCCGCCAGCGTGCGTGCACGCGCGCGCGCACACACCCCGCCCACCCCACCCCCCAAACACGCCCCTTCCCTCACCCCCACCAGGGGCAGTGACGGAGAGCTCTGTGATGGTGCCGCACGGGGAGGCCCCGTGAGGCCCCGGTGGCTGAAGGCCTCCCTCCTCGACAGAGTCAAGGGACCCACTCGCAGACATTTCCCCGCGCTGTACCGGCGGCTCCCCTGGCCCATCCATTCCACACAGCGCAGGTGGCATCCACAGAGCAGCCCAGAGGCCCATCCCCATCCATCCCAGGGCAGCCCCTTTCCCCCACCCCCACCCCCGCCCCCACCCGCCAAGCCCAAGTGTGTGCTCCTTGCCCACCATCCCCCCCGACACACACGCCCCCCCCCAACACGCCCCTTCCCTCACCCCCACAAGGGGCAGTGACAGAGAGCTCTGTGATGGTGCCGCACGGGTAGGCCCCGTGAGGCCCCGGTGGCTGAAGGCCTCCCTCCTCGACAGAGTCTCAGCCAAGCAGCCCTACACGGGCCGGCCCACACAAAGACCGAAGCCGGCCTCCAAACAGCTCCATTTCACCGGGACCAAACTTTCCCGGAAGCAGACCCGGGCACCCCTCTGTCTGTCGCCGCACTACTCACCAGAGCCAAGATCTGGAAGCCACCTAAAGGTCCACTGACAGGTGAGTGCACTTCGAAGGCCCGGGGACATCCATGCGATGGCATCGCACACAGCCAGGAAAAAGCGGCAGAACGAGTGCCATCTGCCGCCGCGGGGCTGGAACGAGAGACCCTCATACTAAGCGAAGGAAGCCAGAAAGGCAAAGACAAGTGCCCTAGGACATCACCTGTTGGTGGACTCTAAACGCCGCAACGGATGGCGCTATCTAAACACCCACCCGCAGACTCCAGAAACCGACGGTGGGCAAGGAGCACACACTTGGGCTTGGCAGGTGGGGGAAAGGGGCTGCCCTGGGATGGATGGGGATGGGCCCCTGGGCTGCTCTGTGGATGCCACCTGCGCTGTGTGGAATGGATGGGCCACGGGAGCCGCCGGTACAGCGCGGGGAAATGTCTGCGAGTGGGTCCCTTGGCGGACCAAGACCCCTGGAAGAAACATTGGACATCAGCTCGACTTTAATCGTAAGAATCGACCTCCGACTCAAAGCAGACGAAGCCACTGCATTGCTGACCGCAGGAGGATTGAGGACGCACGCCCAGCGCCCTCAGCTGCGGGCTCCAAACCCGAGTCAGTTCCCTGTGCAGAAAGAGGCTATCCTCCCAGGCTTCAAGTCAGCGCCAGCGACCTGACGGGGCCGTCTCGGGCATGGGGTGCCACCGTCCGCCCCCCCCCCCACCCCAGCCCGCCAGCCTTTGCAAACAACGAAACCCAAACGATCTTCCCCGCGGGTTTTTCCAAGCTCTGGTTCAGGTGATCCCGAGAGAGCCTTTTTTTTTTTTTTTTTTTTTTTTTTGGATCTGGGCTGCTGGGGCCAGTGGGGGTCTTGGGTGAGCTTCAAGGACCTGTCGGGCCACGAGGGATGTGCGGGTGTGGTGTGGGTGGAGAGCACAGGTGGGCAGCAGGCCCTGCGGGGGAGCGGGCCTGGCGGGGAGGGCAGGAGGCACGGACCGGCCCGGGAGGGACGCGGCGGCGGCGGCGGCGGCGGCGGCGGCGGTGGGGGGCGCTGCGGTGGCGGCGCTTAGGGCAGGTGGCGGCCGCTGTGGGTCGGTGGCTTGAGGCAAGAGAGAGCATTGCGAGGTGCGAGAGTGTGGGTGAGGGTTGCGGGGGGCGCGTGGGAGCGCGTGTGTGAGTGGGGGTGCGGGGCGCGGGGGGTCGGGGGCGCGGGGCGCGGGAGGTGGGCTCGGGAGAGGCAGGCGAAGGCAGCGGGCGAGCCGGGGCAAAAGGCGAGGCGAAAGGGCCCGGGGCGGGCCGGGGAGGCGAGCGGGAGCGCAAAACAAGTGGCCGCACCTGCGGCATATGGAGGTTCCCAGGCTAGGGGTCGAGCCACAGCCACTGTAGAAGCAACGCCGAGTAGTTATGTTGTGAGCCACACGGGAAGTCCGAGTTCTCGGCTGCCGAGAGGCGCTCAAATGGAGCCGGGCGGCTGACGTCACGGGCGTCGGCGCGGCGGCCGGGTGGGAGCGAGCGCCACCTGGTGGGCTGCCGGGGGATGGGAGCGCCGCGCGTTGCTGGAGGGGAGGGGAGTGGGGGGGGGTGTCCCGGCGTCCGGGGGGGCGGGGGGGTGGGGTGGGGTGGGGGCGGAGGGGTGGAGGGGGTGAGGGCGCGGGGGTGTGTCCCGGGGGTCGGGGGGGAGTGTGTGTGTGTGTGGGTGGGTGGGGGGATGTCCCGGGGGTCTGGGCTGGCGCTCGGGGGCTTCGGGACAGTGTGGAGCGGTGTGGGGACAGTGCCTCAGGGCCGCACGCTGGGATCGCCCCGCCCTGCCCTGGGGCCTGGCCGGCCTGGCCCTTGGCCTCCGCGGCTCCCCGGCTCCCGGGCCTCCCCTTCCGCCCCTGTGCAGGGGCACTCGTGTCCTGGAGGGACGGCGACCACCGGCTGCCCTGCCTGCCCAGTCCTCGGCCGTACTCAGCCCACGGCGGGCTCCTGGAGAGCCCTGGGCCGGGCCCCCCTCGGTAGTGCCAGGGAGGAAAACGGGGGCTGGTCTGCAGGGGCATTGGCCAGAGGCTGGCGACCACAACCACGGGGGTGGGGGGTGGGGGGTGGGGGGTGGAGTGGGGGGGGCGGCGCGGGGTGGGGTGGGGTGGGGTGGGGTGGAGTGGGGGGGGAACCTCCCGGCATGGGGGGTGGGGGGCGGGCCCGGTGGCTGTCTGGGGCGGGAGAGCCGGGGCCCCGAGCACAGCAAGGAGCCGCACCGCCAGCCCAATGGACCCGGTCCCCTGCCGCCCACCCGGGGTCTAGAGGGAGGGTCAGGCCGGGCCCGAAGCCTGCTGGACGCTGCTCTGTCCGCCGCTGGACGCCCAGGACGGTCCCCCTCGCGGGCCATGCCATCACAGCAGCCCCCCGCCGAGGAGCGCCCCAGGCTCGCGAGAGGGAGCGCCCCGGGGGAAGCCGAGGCGCTCCAAGCAGGATGAGGCTACCGGGGGCCGGCTGAGGCCAGGGAGGGCCCGGTTCCCGCCGTTCCCTGGGCTGCTGGCAGGGGCTCCTGGGCGCAAGCCCACCCAAGGCCTTGGAGGAAGTCCCAGGGCTCGGCTGGGCTCGGAGGCCAAGGGGCAGCCGAAGGGAGGGTGCAGAGGCAGGCAGGGGCCGGCTCCCTCCACCCCCACCGGGCCTCCCAGGCCCAGGCAGGCGCCGGCCTCTCGGGTCCTCAGAGCCATGGGGGGCCACGGAGGACAGGACGCAGGGAGAGCAGCACCCCACCCCCGCGGAGAAGGACCTCGCCTCGGGGGGGCCCTGCGGCCAGGGCCCCGGGTCCAGGGCGGGTGGGCTGTGTGAGCGGCAGGCCCCACCAGCTGGCCCTCCCTGCCTCCGTCTGGGATCAGACGACCAGTGTCCACGGCAGCCCGCGGAGCCGAGCCCCGGAAGCTGGGGCCATGGCCCTCGGCCCCAGGCTTCACCGCAGGGCCGGCGGCTGGGCTTCGGCGGCCAGAGGGTGACAGGCCTGAGCCCCAAGCACGCGAACGCAGGAGAGGCAAGACCCGGCCGGCTCTGTCCCTGCCCCCCGAGGCCGCCTTGGACCTGGCGGCGGCGGCGGCGGCGGCGGCGGCGGCCGGACACGAGCCGGGTGGTCTCCTGGGGCAAGACAGACCTTCTCAGGCTGAGGGCCCAAGCAAGGCCCAGCACCAGCCGCCTCCGCGTCAGGAAGGACGGAGCGGACCAAGGCAGGCCCACCGCCTGCCTGGCGGGCACCGAAGGCTTCGCTGGGGTTTCCCGGACACAGGAAGGGAGGGACGCGGGTCCGGGGAGGGCCAGGGGTTCGGAGCCCACAGCTGAGGTCCCGCCCGCAGAGAGCCGCCGGGAGGCCCAAGGGCTGCGAGGGTGGGCCTGGGAGGCGGCCGGAGGAGTCGGCCCAGGCGGAAACAGGCTCTGGGCAGAGGTCGTGCCTGCAAGCCATGCTTCTCGTGGCACGTGGACCCTGCCAGCCTCCCACCCGCCTTGCCCTTGGATCCCTGTGGGCCGCCAGGGCCCTCGGGCACTGGGGGATCCGCGTGGCCCGGCACGTGGCCTCAAGGCCGTTCACAGAGAGGGGTCGCCGGGCCGCTGGGCCGGGGCTGGTGTGCGTGTGTGTGTGTGCGCGGGCGTGTGTCTGTGCGTGTGTGTCCGTGTGTGCGTGCGTGTGTGTGAAGTTCTGGGGCAACCCTGCGTCGGACAAGCCCTCTCTGCACCATTTGCCCACCGGCCTCGGCTCATCTCCTGTCTCTGTCTCGGTCTCTCGGTCAGCTTCTCGCCGTCTGTCCAAGGGCAAGCCGGGTGGGGGTGGGGGTGGGGGTGGGGGTGGGGGGTGGAGAGGGTGGTACGCAAGAGACAAGGAACCCACTGGAGAAGAAAGATGATCTCGGGCCGTGGTGGAGACGACGTCTGAGGGAGGGACCAGGGACCCCTATGGGTGGCTCGCAGGAGGGGCCCCTGGGTGGAGAACTGAAAGGCGAGCGGGTTGTGGCTCTGCCCAGCGCGGTCACCCACCAGGCAGCCTCTCCTGTCACCCTGCTGGTCCTCACGTCAGCATCCACGCGTGCTGATCTCTAGCGGAGGGCTGGCCAGGCCCCGGGACACCCACGCCCGCCAGCGTGCGTGCACGCGCGCGCGCACACACCCCGCCCACCCCACCCCCCAAACACGCCCCTTCCCTCACCCCCACCAGGGGCAGTGACGGAGAGCTCTGTGATGGTGCCGCACGGGGAGGCCCCGTGAGGCCCCGGTGGCTGAAGGCCTCCCTCCTCGACAGAGTCAAGGGACCCACTCGCAGACATTTCCCCGCGCTGTACCGGCGGCTCCCCTGGCCCATCCATTCCACACAGCGCAGGTGGCATCCACAGAGCAGCCCAGAGGCCCATCCCCATCCATCCCAGGGCAGCCCCTTTCCCCCACCCCCACCCCCGCCCCCACCCGCCAAGCCCAAGTGTGTGCTCCTTGCCCACCATCCCCCCCGACACACACGCCCCCCCCCAACACGCCCCTTCCCTCACCCCCACAAGGGGCAGTGACAGAGAGCTCTGTGATGGTGCCGCACGGGTAGGCCCCGTGAGGCCCCGGTGGCTGAAGGCCTCCCTCCTCGACAGAGTCTCAGCCAAGCAGCCCTACACGGGCCGGCCCACACAAAGACCGAAGCCGGCCTCCAAACAGCTCCATTTCACCGGGACCAAACTTTCCCGGAAGCAGACCCGGGCACCCCTCTGTCTGTCGCCGCACTACTCACCAGAGCCAAGATCTGGAAGCCACCTAAAGGTCCACTGACAGGTGAGTGCACTTCGAAGGCCCGGGGACATCCATGCGATGGCATCGCACACAGCCAGGAAAAAGCGGCAGAACGAGTGCCATCTGCCGCCGCGGGGCTGGAACGAGAGACCCTCATACTAAGCGAAGGAAGCCAGAAAGGCAAAGACAAGTGCCCTAGGACATCACCTGTTGGTGGACTCTAAACGCCGCAACGGATGGCGCTATCTAAACACCCACCCGCAGACTCCAGAAACCGACGGTGGGCAAGGAGCACACACTTGGGCTTGGCAGGTGGGGGAAAGGGGCTGCCCTGGGATGGATGGGGATGGGCCCCTGGGCTGCTCTGTGGATGCCACCTGCGCTGTGTGGAATGGATGGGCCACGGGAGCCGCCGGTACAGCGCGGGGAAATGTCTGCGAGTGGGTCCCTTGGCGGACCAAGACCCCTGGAAGAAACATTGGACATCAGCTCGACTTTAATCGTAAGAATCGACCTCCGACTCAAAGCAGACGAAGCCACTGCATTGCTGACCGCAGGAGGATTGAGGACGCACGCCCAGCGCCCTCAGCTGCGGGCTCCAAACCCGAGTCAGTTCCCTGTGCAGAAAGAGGCTATCCTCCCAGGCTTCAAGTCAGCGCCAGCGACCTGACGGGGCCGTCTCGGGCATGGGGTGCCACCGTCCGCCCCCCCCCCCCCCCAGCCCGCCAGCCTTTGCAAACAACGAAACCCAAACGATCTTCCCCGCGGGTTTTTCCAAGCTCTGGTTCAGGTGATCCCGAGAGAGCCTTTTTTTTTTTTTTTTTTTTTTTTTTGGATCTGGGCTGCTGGGGCCAGTGGGGGTCTTGGGTGAGCTTCAAGGACCTGTCGGGCCACGAGGGATGTGCGGGTGTGGTGTGGGTGGAGAGCACAGGTGGGCAGCAGGCCCTGCGGGGGAGCGGGCCTGGCGGGGAGGGCAGGAGGCACGGACCGGCCCGGGAGGGACGCGGCGGCGGCGGCGGCGGCGGCGGCGGCGGTGGGGGGCGCTGCGGTGGCGGCGCTTAGGGCAGGTGGCGGCCGCTGTGGGTCGGTGGCTTGAGGCAAGAGAGAGCATTGCGAGGTGCGAGAGTGTGGGTGAGGGTTGCGGGGGGCGCGTGGGAGCGCGTGTGTGAGTGGGGGTGCGGGGCGCGGGGGGTCGGGGGCGCGGGGCGCGGGAGGTGGGCTCGGGAGAGGCAGGCGAAGGCAGCGGGCGAGCCGGGGCAAAAGGCGAGGCGAAAGGGCCCGGGGCGGGCCGGGGAGGCGAGCGGGAGCGCAAAACAAGTGGCCGCACCTGCGGCATATGGAGGTTCCCAGGCTAGGGGTCGAGCCACAGCCACTGTAGAAGCAACGCCGAGTAGTTATGTTGTGAGCCACACGGGAAGTCCGAGTTCTCGGCTGCCGAGAGGCGCTCAAATGGAGCCGGGCGGCTGACGTCACGGGCGTCGGCGCGGCGGCCGGGTGGGAGCGAGCGCCACCTGGTGGGCTGCCGGGGGATGGGAGCGCCGCGCGTTGCTGGAGGGGAGGGGAGTGGGGGGGGGTGTCCCGGCGTCCGGGGGGGCGGGGGGGTGGGGTGGGGTGGGGGCGGAGGGGTGGAGGGGGTGAGGGCGCGGGGGTGTGTCCCGGGGGTCGGGGGGGAGTGTGTGTGTGTGTGGGTGGGTGGGGGGATGTCCCGGGGGTCTGGGCTGGCGCTCGGGGGCTTCGGGACAGTGTGGAGCGGTGTGGGGACAGTGCCTCAGGGCCGCACGCTGGGATCGCCCCGCCCTGCCCTGGGGCCTGGCCGGCCTGGCCCTTGGCCTCCGCGGCTCCCCGGCTCCCGGGCCTCCCCTTCCGCCCCTGTGCAGGGGCACTCGTGTCCTGGAGGGACGGCGACCACCGGCTGCCCTGCCTGCCCAGTCCTCGGCCGTACTCAGCCCACGGCGGGCTCCTGGAGAGCCCTGGGCCGGGCCCCCCTCGGTAGTGCCAGGGAGGAAAACGGGGGCTGGTCTGCAGGGGCATTGG
Source organism: Sus scrofa (assembly GCF_054392235.1). Lineage (NCBI taxonomy): Eukaryota > Metazoa > Chordata > Mammalia > Artiodactyla > Suidae > Sus > Sus scrofa. Next base: position 72,552 of record NW_028146970.1, read on the forward strand.
CCAGAGGCTGGCGACCACAACCACGGGGGTGGGGGGTGGGGGGTGGGGGGTGGAGTGGGGGGGGCGGCGCGGGGTGGGGTGGGGTGGGGTGGGGTGGAGTGGGGGGGGAACCTCCCGGCATGGGGGGTGGGGGGCGGGCCCGGTGGCTGTCTGGGGCGGGAGAGCCGGGGCCCCGAGCACAGCAAGGAGCCGCACCGCCAGCCCAATGGACCCGGTCCCCTGCCGCCCACCCGGGGTCTAGAGGGAGGGTCAGGCCGGGCCCGAAGCCTGCTGGACGCTGCTCTGTCCGCCGCTGGACGCCCAGGACGGTCCCCCTCGCGGGCCATGCCATCACAGCAGCCCCCCGCCGAGGAGCGCCCCAGGCTCGCGAGAAGGAGCGCCCCGGGGGAAGCCGAGGCGCTCCAAGCAGGATGAGGCTACCGGGGGCCGGCTGAGGCCAGGGAGGGCCCGGTTCCCGCCGTTCCCTGGGCTGCTGGCAGGGGCTCCTGGGCGCAAGCCCACCCAAGGCCTTGGAGGAAGTCCCAGGGCTCGGCTGGGCTCGGAGGCCAAGGGGCAGCCGAAGGGAGGGTGCAGAGGCAGGCAGGGGCCGGCTCCCTCCACCCCCACCGGGCCTCCCAGGCCCAGGCAGGCGCCGGCCTCTCGGGTCCTCAGAGCCATGGGGGGCCACGGAGGACAGGACGCAGGGAGAGCAGCACCCCACCCCCGCGGAGAAGGACCTCGCCTCGGGGGGGCCCTGCGGCCAGGGCCCCGGGTCCAGGGCGGGTGGGCTGTGTGAGCGGCAGGCCCCACCAGCTGGCCCTCCCTGCCTCCGTCTGGGATCAGACGACCAGTGTCCACGGCAGCCCGCGGAGCCGAGCCCCGGAAGCTGGGGCCATGGCCCTCGGCCCCAGGCTTCACCGCAGGGCCGGCGGCTGGGCTTCGGCGGCCAGAGGGTGACAGGCCTGAGCCCCAAGCACGCGAACGCAGGAGAGGCAAGACCCGGCCGGCTCTGTCCCTGCCCCCCGAGGCCGCCTTGGACCTGGCGGCGGCGGCGGCGGCGGCGGCGGCGGCCGGACACGAGCCGGGTGGTCTCCTGGGGCAAGACAGACCTTCTCAGGCTGAGGGCCCAAGCAAGGCCCAGCACCAGCCGCCTCCGCGTCAGGAAGGACGGAGCGGACCAAGGCAGGCCCACCGCCTGCCTGGCGGGCACCGAAGGCTTCGCTGGGGTTTCCCGGACACAGGAAGGGAGGGACGCGGGTCCGGGGAGGGCCAGGGGTTCGGAGCCCACAGCTGAGGTCCCGCCCGCAGAGAGCCGCCGGGAGGCCCAAGGGCTGCGAGGGTGGGCCTGGGAGGCGGCCGGAGGAGTCGGCCCAGGCGGAAACAGGCTCTGGGCAGAGGTCGTGCCTGCAAGCCATGCTTCTCGTGGCACGTGGACCCTGCCAGCCTCCCACCCGCCTTGCCCTTGGATCCCTGTGGGCCGCCAGGGCCCTCGGGCACTGGGGGATCCGCGTGGCCCGGCACGTGGCCTCAAGGCCGTTCACAGAGAGGGGTCGCCGGGCCGCTGGGCCGGGGCTGGTGTGCGTGTGTGTGTGTGCGCGGGCGTGTGTCTGTGCGTGTGTGTCCGTGTGTGCGTGCGTGTGTGTGAAGTTCTGGGGCAACCCTGCGTCGGACAAGCCCTCTCTGCACCATTTGCCCACCGGCCTCGGCTCATCTCCTGTCTCTGTCTCGGTCTCTCGGTCAGCTTCTCGCCGTCTGTCCAAGGGCAAGCCGGGTGGGGGTGGGGGTGGGGGTGGGGGTGGGGGGTGGAGAGGGTGGTACGCAAGAGACAAGGAACCCACTGGAGAAGAAAGATGATCTCGGGCCGTGGTGGAGACGACGTCTGAGGGAGGGACCAGGGACCCCTATGGGTGGCTCGCAGGAGGGGCCCCTGGGTGGAGAACTGAAAGGCGAGCGGGTTGTGGCTCTGCCCAGCGCGGTCACCCACCAGGCAGCCTCTCCTGTCACCCTGCTGGTCCTCACGTCAGCATCCACGCGTGCTGATCTCTAGCGGAGGGCTGGCCAGGCCCCGGGACACCCACGCCCGCCAGCGTGCGTGCACGCGCGCGCGCACACACCCCGCCCACCCCACCCCCCAAACACGCCCCTTCCCTCACCCCCACCAGGGGCAGTGACGGAGAGCTCTGTGATGGTGCCGCACGGGGAGGCCCCGTGAGGCCCCGGTGGCTGAAGGCCTCCCTCCTCGACAGAGTCAAGGGACCCACTCGCAGACATTTCCCCGCGCTGTACCGGCGGCTCCCCTGGCCCATCCATTCCACACAGCGCAGGTGGCATCCACAGAGCAGCCCAGAGGCCCATCCCCATCCATCCCAGGGCAGCCCCTTTCCCCCACCCCCACCCCCGCCCCCACCCGCCAAGCCCAAGTGTGTGCTCCTTGCCCACCATCCCCCCCGACACACACGCCCCCCCCCAACACGCCCCTTCCCTCACCCCCACAAGGGGCAGTGACAGAGAGCTCTGTGATGGTGCCGCACGGGTAGGCCCCGTGAGGCCCCGGTGGCTGAAGGCCTCCCTCCTCGACAGAGTCTCAGCCAAGCAGCCCTACACGGGCCGGCCCACACAAAGACCGAAGCCGGCCTCCAAACAGCTCCATTTCACCGGGACCAAACTTTCCCGGAAGCAGACCCGGGCACCCCTCTGTCTGTCGCCGCACTACTCACCAGAGCCAAGATCTGGAAGCCACCTAAAGGTCCACTGACAGGTGAGTGCACTTCGAAGGCCCGGGGACATCCATGCGATGGCATCGCACACAGCCAGGAAAAAGCGGCAGAACGAGTGCCATCTGCCGCCGCGGGGCTGGAACGAGAGACCCTCATACTAAGCGAAGGAAGCCAGAAAGGCAAAGACAAGTGCCCTAGGACATCACCTGTTGGTGGACTCTAAACGCCGCAACGGATGGCGCTATCTAAACACCCACCCGCAGACTCCAGAAACCGACGGTGGGCAAGGAGCACACACTTGGGCTTGGCAGGTGGGGGAAAGGGGCTGCCCTGGGATGGATGGGGATGGGCCCCTGGGCTGCTCTGTGGATGCCACCTGCGCTGTGTGGAATGGATGGGCCACGGGAGCCGCCGGTACAGCGCGGGGAAATGTCTGCGAGTGGGTCCCTTGGCGGACCAAGACCCCTGGAAGAAACATTGGACATCAGCTCGACTTTAATCGTAAGAATCGACCTCCGACTCAAAGCAGACGAAGCCACTGCATTGCTGACCGCAGGAGGATTGAGGACGCACGCCCAGCGCCCTCAGCTGCGGGCTCCAAACCCGAGTCAGTTCCCTGTGCAGAAAGAGGCTATCCTCCCAGGCTTCAAGTCAGCGCCAGCGACCTGACGGGGCCGTCTCGGGCATGGGGTGCCACCGTCCGCCCCCCCCCCCACCCCAGCCCGCCAGCCTTTGCAAACAACGAAACCCAAACGATCTTCCCCGCGGGTTTTTCCAAGCTCTGGTTCAGGTGATCCCGAGAGAGCCTTTTTTTTTTTTTTTTTTTTTTTTTGGATCTGGGCTGCTGGGGCCAGTGGGGGTCTTGGGTGAGCTTCAAGGACCTGTCGGGCCACGAGGGATGTGCGGGTGTGGTGTGGGTGGAGAGCACAGGTGGGCAGCAGGCCCTGCGGGGGAGCGGGCCTGGCGGGGAGGGCAGGAGGCACGGACCGGCCCGGGAGGGACGCGGCGGCGGCGGCGGCGGCGGCGGCGGCGGTGGGGGGCGCTGCGGTGGCGGCGCTTAGGGCAGGTGGCGGCCGCTGTGGGTCGGTGGCTTGAGGCAAGAGAGAGCATTGCGAGGTGCGAGAGTGTGGGTGAGGGTTGCGGGGGGCGCGTGGGAGCGCGTGTGTGAGTGGGGGTGCGGGGCGCGGGGGGTCGGGGGCGCGGGGCGCGGGAGGTGGGCTCGGGAGAGGCAGGCGAAGGCAGCGGGCGAGCCGGGGCAAAAGGCGAGGCGAAAGGGCCCGGGGCGGGCCGGGGAGGCGAGCGGGAGCGCAAAACAAGTGGCCGCACCTGCGGCATATGGAGGTTCCCAGGCTAGGGGTCGAGCCACAGCCACTGTAGAAGCAACGCCGAGTAGTTATGTTGTGAGCCACACGGGAAGTCCGAGTTCTCGGCTGCCGAGAGGCGCTCAAATGGAGCCGGGCGGCTGACGTCACGGGCGTCGGCGCGGCGGCCGGGTGGGAGCGAGCGCCACCTGGTGGGCTGCCGGGGGATGGGAGCGCCGCGCGTTGCTGGAGGGGAGGGGAGTGGGGGGGGGTGTCCCGGCGTCCGGGGGGGCGGGGGGGTGGGGTGGGGTGGGGGCGGAGGGGTGGAGGGGGTGAGGGCGCGGGGGTGTGTCCCGGGGGTCGGGGGGGAGTGTGTGTGTGTGTGGGTGGGTGGGGGGATGTCCCGGGGGTCTGGGCTGGCGCTCGGGGGCTTCGGGACAGTGTGGAGCGGTGTGGGGACAGTGCCTCAGGGCCGCACGCTGGGATCGCCCCGCCCTGCCCTGGGGCCTGGCCGGCCTGGCCCTTGGCCTCCGCGGCTCCCCGGCTCCCGGGCCTCCCCTTCCGCCCCTGTGCAGGGGCACTCGTGTCCTGGAGGGACGGCGACCACCGGCTGCCCTGCCTGCCCAGTCCTCGGCCGTACTCAGCCCACGGCGGGCTCCTGGAGAGCCCTGGGCCGGGCCCCCCTCGGTAGTGCCAGGGAGGAAAACGGGGGCTGGTCTGCAGGGGCATTGGCCAGAGGCTGGCGACCACAACCACGGGGGTGGGGGGTGGGGGGTGGGGGGTGGAGTGGGGGGGGCGGCGCGGGGTGGGGTGGGGTGGGGTGGGGTGGAGTGGGGGGGGAACCTCCCGGCATGGGGGGTGGGGGGCGGGCCCGGTGGCTGTCTGGGGCGGGAGAGCCGGGGCCCCGAGCACAGCAAGGAGCCGCACCGCCAGCCCAATGGACCCGGTCCCCTGCCGCCCACCCGGGGTCTAGAGGGAGGGTCAGGCCGGGCCCGAAGCCTGCTGGACGCTGCTCTGTCCGCCGCTGGACGCCCAGGACGGTCCCCCTCGCGGGCCATGCCATCACAGCAGCCCCCCGCCGAGGAGCGCCCCAGGCTCGCGAGAAGGAGCGCCCCGGGGGAAGCCGAGGCGCTCCAAGCAGGATGAGGCTACCGGGGGCCGGCTGAGGCCAGGGAGGGCCCGGTTCCCGCCGTTCCCTGGGCTGCTGGCAGGGGCTCCTGGGCGCAAGCCCACCCAAGGCCTTGGAGGAAGTCCCAGGGCTCGGCTGGGCTCGGAGGCCAAGGGGCAGCCGAAGGGAGGGTGCAGAGGCAGGCAGGGGCCGGCTCCCTCCACCCCCACCGGGCCTCCCAGGCCCAGGCAGGCGCCGGCCTCTCGGGTCCTCAGAGCCATGGGGGGCCACGGAGGACAGGACGCAGGGAGAGCAGCACCCCACCCCCGCGGAGAAGGACCTCGCCTCGGGGGGGCCCTGCGGCCAGGGCCCCGGGTCCAGGGCGGGTGGGCTGTGTGAGCGGCAGGCCCCACCAGCTGGCCCTCCCTGCCTCCGTCTGGGATCAGACGACCAGTGTCCACGGCAGCCCGCGGAGCCGAGCCCCGGAAGCTGGGGCCATGGCCCTCGGCCCCAGGCTTCACCGCAGGGCCGGCGGCTGGGCTTCGGCGGCCAGAGGGTGACAGGCCTGAGCCCCAAGCACGCGAACGCAGGAGAGGCAAGACCCGGCCGGCTCTGTCCCTGCCCCCCGAGGCCGCCTTGGACCTGGCGGCGGCGGCGGCGGCGGCGGCGGCGGACACGAGCCGGGTGGTCTCCTGGGGCAAGACAGACCTTCTCAGGCTGAGGGCCCAAGCAAGGCCCAGCACCAGCCGCCTCCGCGTCAGGAAGGACGGAGCGGACCAAGGCAGGCCCACCGCCTGCCTGGCGGGCACCGAAGGCTTCGCTGGGGTTTCCCGGACACAGGAAGGGAGGGACGCGGGTCCGGGGAGGGCCAGGGGTTCGGAGCCCACAGCTGAGGTCCCGCCCGCAGAGAGCCGCCGGGAGGCCCAAGGGCTGCGAGGGTGGGCCTGGGAGGCGGCCGGAGGAGTCGGCCCAGGCGGAAACAGGCTCTGGGCAGAGGTCGTGCCTGCAAGCCATGCTTCTCGTGGCACGTGGACCCTGCCAGCCTCCCACCCGCCTTGCCCTTGGATCCCTGTGGGCCGCCAGGGCCCTCGGGCACTGGGGGATCCGCGTGGCCCGGCACGTGGCCTCAAGGCCGTTCACAGAGAGGGGTCGCCGGGCCGCTGGGCCGGGGCTGGTGTGCGTGTGTGTGTGTGCGCGGGCGTGTGTCTGTGCGTGTGTGTCCGTGTGTGCGTGCGTGTGTGTGAAGTTCTGGGGCAACCCTGCGTCGGACAAGCCCTCTCTGCACCATTTGCCCACCGGCCTCGGCTCATCTCCTGTCTCTGTCTCGGTCTCTCGGTCAGCTTCTCGCCGTCTGTCCAAGGGCAAGCCGGGTGGGGGTGGGGGTGGGGGTGGGGGTGGGGGGTGGAGAGGGTGGTACGCAAGAGACAAGGAACCCACTGGAGAAGAAAGATGATCTCGGGCCGTGGTGGAGACGACGTCTGAGGGAGGGACCAGGGACCCCTATGGGTGGCTCGCAGGAGGGGCCCCTGGGTGGAGAACTGAAAGGCGAGCGGGTTGTGGCTCTGCCCAGCGCGGTCACCCACCAGGCAGCCTCTCCTGTCACCCTGCTGGTCCTCACGTCAGCATCCACGCGTGCTGATCTCTAGCGGAGGGCTGGCCAGGCCCCGGGACACCCACGCCCGCCAGCGTGCGTGCACGCGCGCGCGCACACACCCCGCCCACCCCACCCCCCAAACACGCCCCTTCCCTCACCCCCACCAGGGGCAGTGACGGAGAGCTCTGTGATGGTGCCGCACGGGGAGGCCCCGTGAGGCCCCGGTGGCTGAAGGCCTCCCTCCTCGACAGAGTCAAGGGACCCACTCGCAGACATTTCCCCGCGCTGTACCGGCGGCTCCCCTGGCCCATCCATTCCACACAGCGCAGGTGGCATCCACAGAGCAGCCCAGAGGCCCATCCCCATCCATCCCAGGGCAGCCCCTTTCCCCCACCCCCACCCCCGCCCCCACCCGCCAAGCCCAAGTGTGTGCTCCTTGCCCACCATCCCCCCCGACACACACGCCCCCCCCCAACACGCCCCTTCCCTCACCCCCACAAGGGGCAGTGACAGAGAGCTCTGTGATGGTGCCGCACGGGTAGGCCCCGTGAGGCCCCGGTGGCTGAAGGCCTCCCTCCTCGACAGAGTCTCAGCCAAGCAGCCCTACACGGGCCGGCCCACACAAAGACCGAAGCCGGCCTCCAAACAGCTCCATTTCACCGGGACCAAACTTTCCCGGAAGCAGACCCGGGCACCCCTCTGTCTGTCGCCGCACTACTCACCAGAGCCAAGATCTGGAAGCCACCTAAAGGTCCACTGACAGGTGAGTGCACTTCGAAGGCCCGGGGACATCCATGCGATGGCATCGCACACAGCCAGGAAAAAGCGGCAGAACGAGTGCCATCTGCCGCCGCGGGGCTGGAACGAGAGACCCTCATACTAAGCGAAGGAAGCCAGAAAGGCAAAGACAAGTGCCCTAGGACATCACCTGTTGGTGGACTCTAAACGCCGCAACGGATGGCGCTATCTAAACACCCACCCGCAGACTCCAGAAACCGACGGTGGGCAAGGAGCACACACTTGGGCTTGGCAGGTGGGGGAAAGGGGCTGCCCTGGGATGGATGGGGATGGGCCCCTGGGCTGCTCTGTGGATGCCACCTGCGCTGTGTGGAATGGATGGGCCACGGGAGCCGCCGGTACAGCGCGGGGAAATGTCTGCGAGTGGGTCCCTTGGCGGACCAAGACCCCTGGAAGAAACATTGGACATCAGCTCGACTTTAATCGTAAGAATCGACCTCCGACTCAAAGCAGACGAAGCCACTGCATTGCTGACCGCAGGAGGATTGAGGACGCACGCCCAGCGCCCTCAGCTGCGGGCTCCAAACCCGAGTCAGTTCCCTGTGCAGAAAGAGGCTATCCTCCCAGGCTTCAAGTCAGCGCCAGCGACCTGACGGGGCCGTCTCGGGCATGGGGTGCCACCGTCCGCCCCCCCCCCCACCCCAGCCCGCCAGCCTTTGCAAACAACGAAACCCAAACGATCTTCCCCGCGGGTTTTTCCAAGCTCTGGTTCAGGTGATCCCGAGAGAGCCTTTTTTTTTTTTTTTTTTTTTTTTTGGATCTGGGCTGCTGGGGCCAGTGGGGGTCTTGGGTGAGCTTCAAGGACCTGTCGGGCCACGAGGGATGTGCGGGTGTGGTGTGGGTGGAGAGCACAGGTGGGCAGCAGGCCCTGCGGGGGAGCGGGCCTGGCGGGGAGGGCAGGAGGCACGGACCGGCCCGGGAGGGACGCGGCGGCGGCGGCGGCGGCGGCGGCGGCGGTGGGGGGCGCTGCGGTGGCGGCGCTTAGGGCAGGTGGCGGCCGCTGTGGGTCGGTGGCTTGAGGCAAGAGAGAGCATTGCGAGGTGCGAGAGTGTGGGTGAGGGTTGCGGGGGGCGCGTGGGAGCGCGTGTGTGAGTGGGGGTGCGGGGCGCGGGGGGTCGGGGGCGCGGGGCGCGGGAGGTGGGCTCGGGAGAGGCAGGCGAAGGCAGCGGGCGAGCCGGGGCAAAAGGCGAGGCGAAAGGGCCCGGGGCGGGCCGGGGAGGCGAGCGGGAGCGCAAAACAAGTGGCCGCACCTGCGGCATATGGAGGTTCCCAGGCTAGGGGTCGAGCCACAGCCACTGTAGAAGCAACGCCGAGTAGTTATGTTGTGAGCCACACGGGAAGTCCGAGTTCTCGGCTGCCGAGAGGCGCTCAAATGGAGCCGGGCGGCTGACGTCACGGGCGTCGGCGCGGCGGCCGGGTGGGAGCGAGCGCCACCTGGTGGGCTGCCGGGGGATGGGAGCGCCGCGCGTTGCTGGAGGGGAGGGGAGTGGGGGGGGGTGTCCCGGCGTCCGGGGGGGCGGGGGGGTGGGGTGGGGTGGGGGCGGAGGGGTGGAGGGGGTGAGGGCGCGGGGGTGTGTCCCGGGGGTCGGGGGGGAGTGTGTGTGTGTGTGGGTGGGTGGGGGGATGTCCCGGGGGTCTGGGCTGGCGCTCGGGGGCTTCGGGACAGTGTGGAGCGGTGTGGGGACAGTGCCTCAGGGCCGCACGCTGGGATCGCCCCGCCCTGCCCTGGGGCCTGGCCGGCCTGGCCCTTGGCCTCCGCGGCTCCCCGGCTCCCGGGCCTCCCCTTCCGCCCCTGTGCAGGGGCACTCGTGTCCTGGAGGGACGGCGACCACCGGCTGCCCTGCCTGCCCAGTCCTCGGCCGTACTCAGCCCACGGCGGGCTCCTGGAGAGCCCTGGGCCGGGCCCCCCTCGGTAGTGCCAGGGAGGAAAACGGGGGCTGGTCTGCAGGGGCATTGGCCAGAGGCTGGCGACCACAACCACGGGGGTGGGGGGTGGGGGGTGGGGGGTGGAGTGGGGGGGGCGGCGCGGGGTGGGGTGGGGTGGGGTGGGGTGGAGTGGGGGGGGAACCTCCCGGCATGGGGGGTGGGGGGCGGGCCCGGTGGCTGTCTGGGGCGGGAGAGCCGGGGCCCCGAGCACAGCAAGGAGCCGCACCGCCAGCCCAATGGACCCGGTCCCCTGCCGCCCACCCGGGGTCTAGAGGGAGGGTCAGGCCGGGCCCGAAGCCTGCTGGACGCTGCTCTGTCCGCCGCTGGACGCCCAGGACGGTCCCCCTCGCGGGCCATGCCATCACAGCAGCCCCCCGCCGAGGAGCGCCCCAGGCTCGCGAGAAGGAGCGCCCCGGGGGAAGCCGAGGCGCTCCAAGCAGGATGAGGCTACCGGGGGCCGGCTGAGGCCAGGGAGGGCCCGGTTCCCGCCGTTCCCTGGGCTGCTGGCAGGGGCTCCTGGGCGCAAGCCCACCCAAGGCCTTGGAGGAAGTCCCAGGGCTCGGCTGGGCTCGGAGGCCAAGGGGCAGCCGAAGGGAGGGTGCAGAGGCAGGCAGGGGCCGGCTCCCTCCACCCCCACCGGGCCTCCCAGGCCCAGGCAGGCGCCGGCCTCTCGGGTCCTCAGAGCCATGGGGGGCCACGGAGGACAGGACGCAGGGAGAGCAGCACCCCACCCCCGCGGAGAAGGACCTCGCCTCGGGGGGGCCCTGCGGCCAGGGCCCCGGGTCCAGGGCGGGTGGGCTGTGTGAGCGGCAGGCCCCACCAGCTGGCCCTCCCTGCCTCCGTCTGGGATCAGACGACCAGTGTCCACGGCAGCCCGCGGAGCCGAGCCCCGGAAGCTGGGGCCATGGCCCTCGGCCCCAGGCTTCACCGCAGGGCCGGCGGCTGGGCTTCGGCGGCCAGAGGGTGACAGGCCTGAGCCCCAAGCACGCGAACGCAGGAGAGGCAAGACCCGGCCGGCTCTGTCCCTGCCCCCCGAGGCCGCCTTGGACCTGGCGGCGGCGGCGGCGGCGGCGGCCGGACACGAGCCGGGTGGTCTCCTGGGGCAAGACAGACCTTCTCAGGCTGAGGGCCCAAGCAAGGCCCAGCACCAGCCGCCTCCGCGTCAGGAAGGACGGAGCGGACCAAGGCAGGCCCACCGCCTGCCTGGCGGGCACCGAAGGCTTCGCTGGGGTTTCCCGGACACAGGAAGGGAGGGACGCGGGTCCGGGGAGGGCCAGGGGTTCGGAGCCCACAGCTGAGGTCCCGCCCGCAGAGAGCCGCCGGGAGGCCCAAGGGCTGCGAGGGTGGGCCTGGGAGGCGGCCGGAGGAGTCGGCCCAGGCGGAAACAGGCTCTGGGCAGAGGTCGTGCCTGCAAGCCATGCTTCTCGTGGCACGTGGACCCTGCCAGCCTCCCACCCGCCTTGCCCTTGGATCCCTGTGGGCCGCCAGGGCCCTCGGGCACTGGGGGATCCGCGTGGCCCGGCACGTGGCCTCAAGGCCGTTCACAGAGAGGGGTCGCCGGGCCGCTGGGCCGGGGCTGGTGTGCGTGTGTGTGTGTGCGCGGGCGTGTGTCTGTGCGTGTGTGTCCGTGTGTGCGTGCGTGTGTGTGAAGTTCTGGGGCAACCCTGCGTCGGACAAGCCCTCTCTGCACCATTTGCCCACCGGCCTCGGCTCATCTCCTGTCTCTGTCTCGGTCTCTCGGTCAGCTTCTCGCCGTCTGTCCAAGGGCAAGCCGGGTGGGGGTGGGGGTGGGGGTGGGGGTGGGGGGTGGAGAGGGTGGTACGCAAGAGACAAGGAACCCACTGGAGAAGAAAGATGATCTCGGGCCGTGGTGGAGACGACGTCTGAGGGAGGGACCAGGGACCCCTATGGGTGGCTCGCAGGAGGGGCCCCTGGGTGGAGAACTGAAAGGCGAGCGGGTTGTGGCTCTGCCCAGCGCGGTCACCCACCAGGCAGCCTCTCCTGTCACCCTGCTGGTCCTCACGTCAGCATCCACGCGTGCTGATCTCTAGCGGAGGGCTGGCCAGGCCCCGGGACACCCACGCCCGCCAGCGTGCGTGCACGCGCGCGCGCACACACCCCGCCCACCCCACCCCCCAAACACGCCCCTTCCCTCACCCCCACCAGGGGCAGTGACGGAGAGCTCTGTGATGGTGCCGCACGGGGAGGCCCCGTGAGGCCCCGGTGGCTGAAGGCCTCCCTCCTCGACAGAGTCAAGGGACCCACTCGCAGACATTTCCCCGCGCTGTACCGGCGGCTCCCCTGGCCCATCCATTCCACACAGCGCAGGTGGCATCCACAGAGCAGCCCAGAGGCCCATCCCCATCCATCCCAGGGCAGCCCCTTTCCCCCACCCCCACCCCCGCCCCCACCCGCCAAGCCCAAGTGTGTGCTCCTTGCCCACCATCCCCCCCGACACACACGCCCCCCCCCAACACGCCCCTTCCCTCACCCCCACAAGGGGCAGTGACAGAGAGCTCTGTGATGGTGCCGCACGGGTAGGCCCCGTGAGGCCCCGGTGGCTGAAGGCCTCCCTCCTCGACAGAGTCTCAGCCAAGCAGCCCTACACGGGCCGGCCCACACAAAGACCGAAGCCGGCCTCCAAACAGCTCCATTTCACCGGGACCAAACTTTCCCGGAAGCAGACCCGGGCACCCCTCTGTCTGTCGCCGCACTACTCACCAGAGCCAAGATCTGGAAGCCACCTAAAGGTCCACTGACAGGTGAGTGCACTTCGAAGGCCCGGGGACATCCATGCGATGGCATCGCACACAGCCAGGAAAAAGCGGCAGAACGAGTGCCATCTGCCGCCGCGGGGCTGGAACGAGAGACCCTCATACTAAGCGAAGGAAGCCAGAAAGGCAAAGACAAGTGCCCTAGGACATCACCTGTTGGTGGACTCTAAACGCCGCAACGGATGGCGCTATCTAAACACCCACCCGCAGACTCCAGAAACCGACGGTGGGCAAGGAGCACACACTTGGGCTTGGCAGGTGGGGGAAAGGGGCTGCCCTGGGATGGATGGGGATGGGCCCCTGGGCTGCTCTGTGGATGCCACCTGCGCTGTGTGGAATGGATGGGCCACGGGAGCCGCCGGTACAGCGCGGGGAAATGTCTGCGAGTGGGTCCCTTGGCGGACCAAGACCCCTGGAAGAAACATTGGACATCAGCTCGACTTTAATCGTAAGAATCGACCTCCGACTCAAAGCAGACGAAGCCACTGCATTGCTGACCGCAGGAGGATTGAGGACGCACGCCCAGCGCCCTCAGCTGCGGGCTCCAAACCCGAGTCAGTTCCCTGTGCAGAAAGAGGCTATCCTCCCAGGCTTCAAGTCAGCGCCAGCGACCTGACGGGGCCGTCTCGGGCATGGGGTGCCACCGTCCGCCCCCCCCCCCCCCCAGCCCGCCAGCCTTTGCAAACAACGAAACCCAAACGATCTTCCCCGCGGGTTTTTCCAAGCTCTGGTTCAGGTGATCCCGAGGCAGCCTTTGTTTGTTTGTTTGTTTGTTTATTTGTTTGCTTGTTTGTTTGCTTGTTTGTGGATCTGGGCTGCTGGGGCCAGTGGGGGTCTTGGGTGAGCTTCAAGGACCTGTCGGGCCACGAGGGATGTGCGGGTGTGGTGTGGGTGGAGAGCACAGGTGGGCAGCAGGCCCTGCGGGGGAGCGGGCCTGGCGGGGAGGGCAGGAGGCACGGACCGGCCCGGGAGGGACGCGGCGGCGGCGGCGGCGGCGGCGGCGGCGGTGGGGGGCGCTGCGGTGGCGGCGCTTAGGGCAGGTGGCGGCCGCTGTGGGTCGGTGGCTTGAGGCAAGAGAGAGCATTGCGAGGTGCGAGAGTGTGGGTGAGGGTTGCGGGGGGCGCGTGGGAGCGCGTGTGTGAGTGGGGGTGCGGGGCGCGGGGGGTCGGGGGCGCGGGGCGCGGGAGGTGGGCTCGGGAGAGGCAGGCGAAGGCAGCGGGCGAGCCGGGGCAAAAGGCGAGGCGAAAGGGCCCGGGGCGGGCCGGGGAGGCGAGCGGGAGCGCAAAACAAGTGGCCGCACCTGCGGCATATGGAGGTTCCCAGGCTAGGGGTCGAGCCACAGCCACTGTAGAAGCAACGCCGAGTAGTTATGTTGTGAGCCACACGGGAAGTCCGAGCTCTCGGCTGCCGAGAGGCGCTCAAATGGAGCCGGGCGGCTGACGTCACGGGCGTCGGCGCGGCGGCCGGGTGGGAGCGAGCGCCACCTGGTGGGCTGCCGGGGGATGGGAGCGCCGCGCGTTGCTGGAGGGGAGGGGAGTGGGGGGGGGTGTCCCGGCGTCCGGGGGGGCGGGGGGGTGGGGTGGGGTGGGGGCGGAGGGGTGGAGGGGGTGAGGGCGCGGGGGTGTGTCCCGGGGGTCGGGGGGGAGTGTGTGTGTGTGTGGGTGGGTGGGGGGATGTCCCGGGGGTCTGGGCTGGCGCTCGGGGGCTTCGGGACAGTGTGGAGCGGTGTGGGGACAGTGCCTCAGGGCCGCACGCTGGGATCGCCCCGCCCTGCCCTGGGGCCTGGCCGGCCTGGCCCTTGGCCTCCGCGGCTCCCCGGCTCCCGGGCCTCCCCTTCCGCCCCTGTGCAGGGGCACTCGTGTCCTGGAGGGACGGCGACCACCGGCTGCCCTGCCTGCCCAGTCCTCGGCCGTACTCAGCCCACGGCGGGCTCCTGGAGAGCCCTGGGCCGGGCCCCCCTCGGTAGTGCCAGGGAGGAAAACGGGGGCTGGTCTGCAGGGGCATTGGCCAGAGGCTGGCGACCACAACCACGGGGGTGGGGGGTGGGGGGTGGGGGGTGGAGTGGGGGGGGCGGCGCGGGGTGGGGTGGGGTGGGGTGGGGTGGAGTGGGGGGGGAACCTCCCGGCATGGGGGGTGGGGGGCGGGCCCGGTGGCTGTCTGGGGCGGGAGAGCCGGGGCCCCGAGCACAGCAAGGAGCCGCACCGCCAGCCCAATGGACCCGGTCCCCTGCCGCCCACCCGGGGTCTAGAGGGAGGGTCAGGCCGGGCCCGAAGCCTGCTGGACGCTGCTCTGTCCGCCGCTGGACGCCCAGGACGGTCCCCCTCGCGGGCCATGCCATCACAGCAGCCCCCCGCCGAGGAGCGCCCCAGGCTCGCGAGAAGGAGCGCCCCGGGGGAAGCCGAGGCGCTCCAAGCAGGATGAGGCTACCGGGGGCCGGCTGAGGCCAGGGAGGGCCCGGTTCCCGCCGTTCCCTGGGCTGCTGGCAGGGGCTCCTGGGCGCAAGCCCACCCAAGGCCTTGGAGGAAGTCCCAGGGCTCGGCTGGGCTCGGAGGCCAAGGGGCAGCCGAAGGGAGGGTGCAGAGGCAGGCAGGGGCCGGCTCCCTCCACCCCCACCGGGCCTCCCAGGCCCAGGCAGGCGCCGGCCTCTCGGGTCCTCAGAGCCATGGGGGGCCACGGAGGACAGGACGCAGGGAGAGCAGCACCCCACCCCCGCGGAGAAGGACCTCGCCTCGGGGGGGCCCTGCGGCCAGGGCCCCGGGTCCAGGGCGGGTGGGCTGTGTGAGCGGCAGGCCCCACCAGCTGGCCCTCCCTGCCTCCGTCTGGGATCAGACGACCAGTGTCCACGGCAGCCCGCGGAGCCGAGCCCCGGAAGCTGGGGCCATGGCCCTCGGCCCCAGGCTTCACCGCAGGGCCGGCGGCTGGGCTTCGGCGGCCAGAGGGTGACAGGCCTGAGCCCCAAGCACGCGAACGCAGGAGAGGCAAGACCCGGCCGGCTCTGTCCCTGCCCCCCGAGGCCGCCTTGGACCTGGCGGCGGCGGCGGCGGCGGCGGCCGGACACGAGCCGGGTGGTCTCCTGGGGCAAGACAGACCTTCTCAGGCTGAGGGCCCAAGCAAGGCCCAGCACCAGCCGCCTCCGCGTCAGGAAGGACGGAGCGGACCAAGGCAGGCCCACCGCCTGCCTGGCGGGCACCGAAGGCTTCGCTGGGGTTTCCCGGACACAGGAAGGGAGGGACGCGGGTCCGGGGAGGGCCAGGGGTTCGGAGCCCACAGCTGAGGTCCCGCCCGCAGAGAGCCGCCGGGAGGCCCAAGGGCTGCGAGGGTGGGCCTGGGAGGCGGCCGGAGGAGTCGGCCCAGGCGGAAACAGGCTCTGGGCAGAGGTCGTGCCTGCAAGCCATGCTTCTCGTGGCACGTGGACCCTGCCAGCCTCCCACCCGCCTTGCCCTTGGATCCCTGTGGGCCGCCAGGGCCCTCGGGCACTGGGGGATCCGCGTGGCCCGGCACGTGGCCTCAAGGCCGTTCACAGAGAGGGGTCGCCGGGCCGCTGGGCCGGGGCTGGTGTGCGTGTGTGTGTGTGCGCGGGCGTGTGTCTGTGCGTGTGTGTCCGTGTGTGCGTGCGTGTGTGTGAAGTTCTGGGGCAACCCTGCGTCGGACAAGCCCTCTCTGCACCATTTGCCCACCGGCCTCGGCTCATCTCCTGTCTCTGTCTCGGTCTCTCGGTCAGCTTCTCGCCGTCTGTCCAAGGGCAAGCCGGGTGGGGGTGGGGGTGGGGGTGGGGGTGGGGGGTGGAGAGGGTGGTACGCAAGAGACAAGGAACCCACTGGAGAAGAAAGATGATCTCGGGCCGTGGTGGAGACGACGTCTGAGGGAGGGACCAGGGACCCCTATGGGTGGCTCGCAGGAGGGGCCCCTGGGTGGAGAACTGAAAGGCGAGCGGGTTGTGGCTCTGCCCAGCGCGGTCACCCACCAGGCAGCCTCTCCTGTCACCCTGCTGGTCCTCACGTCAGCATCCACGCGTGCTGATCTCTAGCGGAGGGCTGGCCAGGCCCCGGGACACCCACGCCCGCCAGCGTGCGTGCACGCGCGCGCGCACACACCCCGCCCACCCCACCCCCCAAACACGCCCCTTCCCTCACCCCCACCAGGGGCAGTGACGGAGAGCTCTGTGATGGTGCCGCACGGGGAGGCCCCGTGAGGCCCCGGTGGCTGAAGGCCTCCCTCCTCGACAGAGTCAAGGGACCCACTCGCAGACATTTCCCCGCGCTGTACCGGCGGCTCCCCTGGCCCATCCATTCCACACAGCGCAGGTGGCATCCACAGAGCAGCCCAGAGGCCCATCCCCATCCATCCCAGGGCAGCCCCTTTCCCCCACCCCCACCCCCGCCCCCACCCGCCAAGCCCAAGTGTGTGCTCCTTGCCCACCATCCCCCCCGACACACACGCCCCCCCCCAACACGCCCCTTCCCTCACCCCCACAAGGGGCAGTGACAGAGAGCTCTGTGATGGTGCCGCACGGGTAGGCCCCGTGAGGCCCCGGTGGCTGAAGGCCTCCCTCCTCGACAGAGTCTCAGCCAAGCAGCCCTACACGGGCCGGCCCACACAAAGACCGAAGCCGGCCTCCAAACAGCTCCATTTCACCGGGACCAAACTTTCCCGGAAGCAGACCCGGGCACCCCTCTGTCTGTCGCCGCACTACTCACCAGAGCCAAGATCTGGAAGCCACCTAAAGGTCCACTGACAGGTGAGTGCACTTCGAAGGCCCGGGGACATCCATGCGATGGCATCGCACACAGCCAGGAAAAAGCGGCAGAACGAGTGCCATCTGCCGCCGCGGGGCTGGAACGAGAGACCCTCATACTAAGCGAAGGAAGCCAGAAAGGCAAAGACAAGTGCCCTAGGACATCACCTGTTGGTGGACTCTAAACGCCGCAACGGATGGCGCTATCTAAACACCCACCCGCAGACTCCAGAAACCGACGGTGGGCAAGGAGCACACACTTGGGCTTGGCAGGTGGGGGAAAGGGGCTGCCCTGGGATGGATGGGGATGGGCCCCTGGGCTGCTCTGTGGATGCCACCTGCGCTGTGTGGAATGGATGGGCCACGGGAGCCGCCGGTACAGCGCGGGGAAATGTCTGCGAGTGGGTCCCTTGGCGGACCAAGACCCCTGGAAGAAACATTGGACATCAGCTCGACTTTAATCGTAAGAATCGACCTCCGACTCAAAGCAGACGAAGCCACTGCATTGCTGACCGCAGGAGGATTGAGGACGCACGCCCAGCGCCCTCAGCTGCGGGCTCCAAACCCGAGTCAGTTCCCTGTGCAGAAAGAGGCTATCCTCCCAGGCTTCAAGTCAGCGCCAGCGACCTGACGGGGCCGTCTCGGGCATGGGGTGCCACCGTCCGCCCCCCCCCCCCCCAGCCCGCCAGCCTTTGCAAACAACGAAACCCAAACGATCTTCCCCGCGGGTTTTTCCAAGCTCTGGTTCAGGTGATCCCGAGGCAGCCTTTGTTTGTTTGTTTGTTTGTTTATTTGTTTGCTTGTTTGTTTGCTTGTTTGTGGATCTGGGCTGCTGGGGCCAGTGGGGGTCTTGGGTGAGCTTCAAGGACCTGTCGGGCCACGAGGGATGTGCGGGTGTGGTGTGGGTGGAGAGCACAGGTGGGCAGCAGGCCCTGCGGGGGAGCGGGCCTGGCGGGGAGGGCAGGAGGCACGGACCGGCCCGGGAGGGACGCGGCGGCGGCGGCGGCGGCGGCGGCGGCGGTGGGGGGCGCTGCGGTGGCGGCGCTTAGGGCAGGTGGCGGCCGCTGTGGGTCGGTGGCTTGAGGCAAGAGAGAGCATTGCGAGGTGCGAGAGTGTGGGTGAGGGTTGCGGGGGGCGCGTGGGAGCGCGTGTGTGAGTGGGGGTGCGGGGCGCGGGGGGTCGGGGGCGCGGGGCGCGGGAGGTGGGCTCGGGAGAGGCAGGCGAAGGCAGCGGGCGAGCCGGGGCAAAAGGCGAGGCGAAAGGGCCCGGGGCGGGCCGGGGAGGCGAGCGGGAGCGCAAAACAAGTGGCCGCACCTGCGGCATATGGAGGTTCCCAGGCTAGGGGTCGAGCCACAGCCACTGTAGAAGCAACGCCGAGTAGTTATGTTGTGAGCCACACGGGAAGTCCGAGCTCTCGGCTGCCGAGAGGCGCTCAAATGGAGCCGGGCGGCTGACGTCACGGGCGTCGGCGCGGCGGCCGGGTGGGAGCGAGCGCCACCTGGTGGGCTGCCGGGGGATGGGAGCGCCGCGCGTTGCTGGAGGGGAGGGGAGTGGGGGGGGGTGTCCCGGCGTCCGGGGGGGCGGGGGGGTGGGGTGGGGTGGGGGCGGAGGGGTGGAGGGGGTGAGGGCGCGGGGGTGTGTCCCGGGGGTCGGGGGGGAGTGTGTGTGTGTGTGGGTGGGTGGGGGGATGTCCCGGGGGTCTGGGCTGGCGCTCGGGGGCTTCGGGACAGTGTGGAGCGGTGTGGGGACAGTGCCTCAGGGCCGCACGCTGGGATCGCCCCGCCCTGCCCTGGGGCCTGGCCGGCCTGGCCCTTGGCCTCCGCGGCTCCCCGGCTCCCGGGCCTCCCCTTCCGCCCCTGTGCAGGGGCACTCGTGTCCTGGAGGGACGGCGACCACCGGCTGCCCTGCCTGCCCAGTCCTCGGCCGTACTCAGCCCACGGCGGGCTCCTGGAGAGCCCTGGGCCGGGCCCCCCTCGGTAGTGCCAGGGAGGAAAACGGGGGCTGGTCTGCAGGGGCATTGGCCAGAGGCTGGCGACCACAACCACGGGGGTGGGGGGTGGGGGGTGGGGGGTGGAGTGGGGGGGGCGGCGCGGGGTGGGGTGGGGTGGGGTGGGGTGGAGTGGGGGGGGAACCTCCCGGCATGGGGGGTGGGGGGCGGGCCCGGTGGCTGTCTGGGGCGGGAGAGCCGGGGCCCCGAGCACAGCAAGGAGCCGCACCGCCAGCCCAATGGACCCGGTCCCCTGCCGCCCACCCGGGGTCTAGAGGGAGGGTCAGGCCGGGCCCGAAGCCTGCTGGACGCTGCTCTGTCCGCCGCTGGACGCCCAGGACGGTCCCCCTCGCGGGCCATGCCATCACAGCAGCCCCCCGCCGAGGAGCGCCCCAGGCTCGCGAGAAGGAGCGCCCCGGGGGAAGCCGAGGCGCTCCAAGCAGGATGAGGCTACCGGGGGCCGGCTGAGGCCAGGGAGGGCCCGGTTCCCGCCGTTCCCTGGGCTGCTGGCAGGGGCTCCTGGGCGCAAGCCCACCCAAGGCCTTGGAGGAAGTCCCAGGGCTCGGCTGGGCTCGGAGGCCAAGGGGCAGCCGAAGGGAGGGTGCAGAGGCAGGCAGGGGCCGGCTCCCTCCACCCCCACCGGGCCTCCCAGGCCCAGGCAGGCGCCGGCCTCTCGGGTCCTCAGAGCCATGGGGGGCCACGGAGGACAGGACGCAGGGAGAGCAGCACCCCACCCCCGCGGAGAAGGACCTCGCCTCGGGGGGGCCCTGCGGCCAGGGCCCCGGGTCCAGGGCGGGTGGGCTGTGTGAGCGGCAGGCCCCACCAGCTGGCCCTCCCTGCCTCCGTCTGGGATCAGACGACCAGTGTCCACGGCAGCCCGCGGAGCCGAGCCCCGGAAGCTGGGGCCATGGCCCTCGGCCCCAGGCTTCACCGCAGGGCCGGCGGCTGGGCTTCGGCGGCCAGAGGGTGACAGGCCTGAGCCCCAAGCACGCGAACGCAGGAGAGGCAAGACCCGGCCGGCTCTGTCCCTGCCCCCCGAGGCCGCCTTGGACCTGGCGGCGGCGGCGGCGGCGGCGGCGGCGGCCGGACACGAGCCGGGTGGTCTCCTGGGGCAAGACAGACCTTCTCAGGCTGAGGGCCCAAGCAAGGCCCAGCACCAGCCGCCTCCGCGTCAGGAAGGACGGAGCGGACCAAGGCAGGCCCACCGCCTGCCTGGCGGGCACCGAAGGCTTCGCTGGGGTTTCCCGGACACAGGAAGGGAGGGACGCGGGTCCGGGGAGGGCCAGGGGTTCGGAGCCCACAGCTGAGGTCCCGCCCGCAGAGAGCCGCCGGGAGGCCCAAGGGCTGCGAGGGTGGGCCTGGGAGGCGGCCGGAGGAGTCGGCCCAGGCGGAAACAGGCTCTGGGCAGAGGTCGTGCCTGCAAGCCATGCTTCTCGTGGCACGTGGACCCTGCCAGCCTCCCACCCGCCTTGCCCTTGGATCCCTGTGGGCCGCCAGGGCCCTCGGGCACTGGGGGATCCGCGTGGCCCGGCACGTGGCCTCAAGGCCGTTCACAGAGAGGGGTCGCCGGGCCGCTGGGCCGGGGCTGGTGTGCGTGTGTGTGTGTGCGCGGGCGTGTGTCTGTGCGTGTGTGTCCGTGTGTGCGTGCGTGTGTGTGAAGTTCTGGGGCAACCCTGCGTCGGACAAGCCCTCTCTGCACCATTTGCCCACCGGCCTCGGCTCATCTCCTGTCTCTGTCTCGGTCTCTCGGTCAGCTTCTCGCCGTCTGTCCAAGGGCAAGCCGGGTGGGGGTGGGGGTGGGGGTGGGGGTGGGGGGTGGAGAGGGTGGTACGCAAGAGACAAGGAACCCACTGGAGAAGAAAGATGATCTCGGGCCGTGGTGGAGACGACGTCTGAGGGAGGGACCAGGGACCCCTATGGGTGGCTCGCAGGAGGGGCCCCTGGGTGGAGAACTGAAAGGCGAGCGGGTTGTGGCTCTGCCCAGCGCGGTCACCCACCAGGCAGCCTCTCCTGTCACCCTGCTGGTCCTCACGTCAGCATCCACGCGTGCTGATCTCTAGCGGAGGGCTGGCCAGGCCCCGGGACACCCACGCCCGCCAGCGTGCGTGCACGCGCGCGCGCACACACCCCGCCCACCCCACCCCCCAAACACGCCCCTTCCCTCACCCCCACCAGGGGCAGTGACGGAGAGCTCTGTGATGGTGCCGCACGGGGAGGCCCCGTGAGGCCCCGGTGGCTGAAGGCCTCCCTCCTCGACAGAGTCAAGGGACCCACTCGCAGACATTTCCCCGCGCTGTACCGGCGGCTCCCCTGGCCCATCCATTCCACACAGCGCAGGTGGCATCCACAGAGCAGCCCAGAGGCCCATCCCCATCCATCCCAGGGCAGCCCCTTTCCCCCACCCCCACCCCCGCCCCCACCCGCCAAGCCCAAGTGTGTGCTCCTTGCCCACCATCCCCCCCGACACACACGCCCCCCCCCAACACGCCCCTTCCCTCACCCCCACAAGGGGCAGTGACAGAGAGCTCTGTGATGGTGCCGCACGGGTAGGCCCCGTGAGGCCCCGGTGGCTGAAGGCCTCCCTCCTCGACAGAGTCTCAGCCAAGCAGCCCTACACGGGCCGGCCCACACAAAGACCGAAGCCGGCCTCCAAACAGCTCCATTTCACCGGGACCAAACTTTCCCGGAAGCAGACCCGGGCACCCCTCTGTCTGTCGCCGCACTACTCACCAGAGCCAAGATCTGGAAGCCACCTAAAGGTCCACTGACAGGTGAGTGCACTTCGAAGGCCCGGGGACATCCATGCGATGGCATCGCACACAGCCAGGAAAAAGCGGCAGAACGAGTGCCATCTGCCGCCGCGGGGCTGGAACGAGAGACCCTCATACTAAGCGAAGGAAGCCAGAAAGGCAAAGACAAGTGCCCTAGGACATCACCTGTTGGTGGACTCTAAACGCCGCAACGGATGGCGCTATCTAAACACCCACCCGCAGACTCCAGAAACCGACGGTGGGCAAGGAGCACACACTTGGGCTTGGCAGGTGGGGGAAAGGGGCTGCCCTGGGATGGATGGGGATGGGCCCCTGGGCTGCTCTGTGGATGCCACCTGCGCTGTGTGGAATGGATGGGCCACGGGAGCCGCCGGTACAGCGCGGGGAAATGTCTGCGAGTGGGTCCCTTGGCGGACCAAGACCCCTGGAAGAAACATTGGACATCAGCTCGACTTTAATCGTAAGAATCGACCTCCGACTCAAAGCAGACGAAGCCACTGCATTGCTGACCGCAGGAGGATTGAGGACGCACGCCCAGCGCCCTCAGCTGCGGGCTCCAAACCCGAGTCAGTTCCCTGTGCAGAAAGAGGCTATCCTCCCAGGCTTCAAGTCAGCGCCAGCGACCTGACGGGGCCGTCTCGGGCATGGGGTGCCACCGTCCGCCCCCCCCCCCCCCCCAGCCCGCCAGCCTTTGCAAACAACGAAACCCAAACGATCTTCCCCGCGGGTTTTTCCAAGCTCTGGTTCAGGTGATCCCGAGAGAGCCTTTTTTTTTTTTTTTTTTTTTTTTTTTGGATCTGGGCTGCTGGGGCCAGTGGGGGTCTTGGGTGAGCTTCAAGGACCTGTCGGGCCACGAGGGATGTGCGGGTGTGGTGTGGGTGGAGAGCACAGGTGGGCAGCAGGCCCTGCGGGGGAGCGGGCCTGGCGGGGAGGGCAGGAGGCACGGACCGGCCCGGGAGGGACGCGGCGGCGGCGGCGGCGGCGGCGGCGGCGGTGGGGGGCGCTGCGGTGGCGGCGCTTAGGGCAGGTGGCGGCCGCTGTGGGTCGGTGGCTTGAGGCAAGAGAGAGCATTGCGAGGTGCGAGAGTGTGGGTGAGGGTTGCGGGGGGCGCGTGGGAGCGCGTGTGTGAGTGGGGGTGCGGGGCGCGGGGGGTCGGGGGCGCGGGGCGCGGGAGGTGGGCTCGGGAGAGGCAGGCGAAGGCAGCGGGCGAGCCGGGGCAAAAGGCGAGGCGAAAGGGCCCGGGGCGGGCCGGGGAGGCGAGCGGGAGCGCAAAACAAGTGGCCGCACCTGCGGCATATGGAGGTTCCCAGGCTAGGGGTCGAGCCACAGCCACTGTAGAAGCAACGCCGAGTAGTTATGTTGTGAGCCACACGGGAAGTCCGAGTTCTCGGCTGCCGAGAGGCGCTCAAATGGAGCCGGGCGGCTGACGTCACGGGCGTCGGCGCGGCGGCCGGGTGGGAGCGAGCGCCACCTGGTGGGCTGCCGGGGGATGGGAGCGCCGCGCGTTGCTGGAGGGGAGGGGAGTGGGGGGGGGTGTCCCGGCGTCCGGGGGGGCGGGGGGGTGGGGTGGGGTGGGGGCGGAGGGGTGGAGGGGGTGAGGGCGCGGGGGTGTGTCCCGGGGGTCGGGGGGGAGTGTGTGTGTGTGTGGGTGGGTGGGGGGATGTCCCGGGGGTCTGGGCTGGCGCTCGGGGGCTTCGGGACAGTGTGGAGCGGTGTGGGGACAGTGCCTCAGGGCCGCACGCTGGGATCGCCCCGCCCTGCCCTGGGGCCTGGCCGGCCTGGCCCTTGGCCTCCGCGGCTCCCCGGCTCCCGGGCCTCCCCTTCCGCCCCTGTGCAGGGGCACTCGTGTCCTGGAGGGACGGCGACCACCGGCTGCCCTGCCTGCCCAGTCCTCGGCCGTACTCAGCCCACGGCGGGCTCCTGGAGAGCCCTGGGCCGGGCCCCCCTCGGTAGTGCCAGGGAGGAAAACGGGGGCTGGTCTGCAGGGGCATTGGCCAGAGGCTGGCGACCACAACCACGGGGGTGGGGGGTGGGGGGTGGGGGGTGGAGTGGGGGGGGCGGCGCGGGGTGGGGTGGGGTGGGGTGGGGTGGAGTGGGGGGGGAACCTCCCGGCATGGGGGGTGGGGGGCGGGCCCGGTGGCTGTCTGGGGCGGGAGAGCCGGGGCCCCGAGCACAGCAAGGAGCCGCACCGCCAGCCCAATGGACCCGGTCCCCTGCCGCCCACCCGGGGTCTAGAGGGAGGGTCAGGCCGGGCCCGAAGCCTGCTGGACGCTGCTCTGTCCGCCGCTGGACGCCCAGGACGGTCCCCCTCGCGGGCCATGCCATCACAGCAGCCCCCCGCCGAGGAGCGCCCCAGGCTCGCGAGAGGGAGCGCCCCGGGGGAAGCCGAGGCGCTCCAAGCAGGATGAGGCTACCGGGGGCCGGCTGAGGCCAGGGAGGGCCCGGTTCCCGCCGTTCCCTGGGCTGCTGGCAGGGGCTCCTGGGCGCAAGCCCACCCAAGGCCTTGGAGGAAGTCCCAGGGCTCGGCTGGGCTCGGAGGCCAAGGGGCAGCCGAAGGGAGGGTGCAGAGGCAGGCAGGGGCCGGCTCCCTCCACCCCCACCGGGCCTCCCAGGCCCAGGCAGGCGCCGGCCTCTCGGGTCCTCAGAGCCATGGGGGGCCACGGAGGACAGGACGCAGGGAGAGCAGCACCCCACCCCCGCGGAGAAGGACCTCGCCTCGGGGGGGCCCTGCGGCCAGGGCCCCGGGTCCAGGGCGGGTGGGCTGTGTGAGCGGCAGGCCCCACCAGCTGGCCCTCCCTGCCTCCGTCTGGGATCAGACGACCAGTGTCCACGGCAGCCCGCGGAGCCGAGCCCCGGAAGCTGGGGCCATGGCCCTCGGCCCCAGGCTTCACCGCAGGGCCGGCGGCTGGGCTTCGGCGGCCAGAGGGTGACAGGCCTGAGCCCCAAGCACGCGAACGCAGGAGAGGCAAGACCCGGCCGGCTCTGTCCCTGCCCCCCGAGGCCGCCTTGGACCTGGCGGCGGCGGCGGCGGCGGCGGCGGCGGCCGGACACGAGCCGGGTGGTCTCCTGGGGCAAGACAGACCTTCTCAGGCTGAGGGCCCAAGCAAGGCCCAGCACCAGCCGCCTCCGCGTCAGGAAGGACGGAGCGGACCAAGGCAGGCCCACCGCCTGCCTGGCGGGCACCGAAGGCTTCGCTGGGGTTTCCCGGACACAGGAAGGGAGGGACGCGGGTCCGGGGAGGGCCAGGGGTTCGGAGCCCACAGCTGAGGTCCCGCCCGCAGAGAGCCGCCGGGAGGCCCAAGGGCTGCGAGGGTGGGCCTGGGAGGCGGCCGGAGGAGTCGGCCCAGGCGGAAACAGGCTCTGGGCAGAGGTCGTGCCTGCAAGCCATGCTTCTCGTGGCACGTGGACCCTGCCAGCCTCCCACCCGCCTTGCCCTTGGATCCCTGTGGGCCGCCAGGGCCCTCGGGCACTGGGGGATCCGCGTGGCCCGGCACGTGGCCTCAAGGCCGTTCACAGAGAGGGGTCGCCGGGCCGCTGGGCCGGGGCTGGTGTGCGTGTGTGTGTGTGCGCGGGCGTGTGTCTGTGCGTGTGTGTCCGTGTGTGCGTGCGTGTGTGTGAAGTTCTGGGGCAACCCTGCGTCGGACAAGCCCTCTCTGCACCATTTGCCCACCGGCCTCGGCTCATCTCCTGTCTCTGTCTCGGTCTCTCGGTCAGCTTCTCGCCGTCTGTCCAAGGGCAAGCCGGGTGGGGGTGGGGGTAGGGGTGGGGGTGGGGGGTGGAGAGGGTGGTACGCAAGAGACAAGGAACCCACTGGAGAAGAAAGATGATCTCGGGCCGTGGTGGAGACGACGTCTGAGGGAGGGACCAGGGACCCCTATGGGTGGCTCGCAGGAGGGGCCCCTGGGTGGAGAACTGAAAGGCGAGCGGGTTGTGGCTCTGCCCAGCGCGGTCACCCACCAGGCAGCCTCTCCTGTCACCCTGCTGGTCCTCACGTCAGCATCCACGCGTGCTGATCTCTAGCGGAGGGCTGGCCAGGCCCCGGGACACCCACGCCCGCCAGCGTGCGTGCACGCGCGCGCGCACACACCCCGCCCACCCCACCCCCCAAACACGCCCCTTCCCTCACCCCCACCAGGGGCAGTGACGGAGAGCTCTGTGATGGTGCCGCACGGGGAGGCCCCGTGAGGCCCCGGTGGCTGAAGGCCTCCCTCCTCGACAGAGTCAAGGGACCCACTCGCAGACATTTCCCCGCGCTGTACCGGCGGCTCCCCTGGCCCATCCATTCCACACAGCGCAGGTGGCATCCACAGAGCAGCCCAGAGGCCCATCCCCATCCATCCCAGGGCAGCCCCTTTCCCCCACCCCCACCCCCGCCCCCACCCGCCAAGCCCAAGTGTGTGCTCCTTGCCCACCATCCCCCCCGACACACACGCCCCCCCCCAACACGCCCCTTCCCTCACCCCCACAAGGGGCAGTGACAGAGAGCTCTGTGATGGTGCCGCACGGGTAGGCCCCGTGAGGCCCCGGTGGCTGAAGGCCTCCCTCCTCGACAGAGTCTCAGCCAAGCAGCCCTACACGGGCCGGCCCACACAAAGACCGAAGCCGGCCTCCAAACAGCTCCATTTCACCGGGACCAAACTTTCCCGGAAGCAGACCCGGGCACCCCTCTGTCTGTCGCCGCACTACTCACCAGAGCCAAGATCTGGAAGCCACCTAAAGGTCCACTGACAGGTGAGTGCACTTCGAAGGCCCGGGGACATCCATGCGATGGCATCGCACACAGCCAGGAAAAAGCGGCAGAACGAGTGCCATCTGCCGCCGCGGGGCTGGAACGAGAGACCCTCATACTAAGCGAAGGAAGCCAGAAAGGCAAAGACAAGTGCCCTAGGACATCACCTGTTGGTGGACTCTAAACGCCGCAACGGATGGCGCTATCTAAACACCCACCCGCAGACTCCAGAAACCGACGGTGGGCAAGGAGCACACACTTGGGCTTGGCAGGTGGGGGAAAGGGGCTGCCCTGGGATGGATGGGGATGGGCCCCTGGGCTGCTCTGTGGATGCCACCTGCGCTGTGTGGAATGGATGGGCCACGGGAGCCGCCGGTACAGCGCGGGGAAATGTCTGCGAGTGGGTCCCTTGGCGGACCAAGACCCCTGGAAGAAACATTGGACATCAGCTCGACTTTAATCGTAAGAATCGACCTCCGACTCAAAGCAGACGAAGCCACTGCATTGCTGACCGCAGGAGGATTGAGGACGCACGCCCAGCGCCCTCAGCTGCGGGCTCCAAACCCGAGTCAGTTCCCTGTGCAGAAAGAGGCTATCCTCCCAGGCTTCAAGTCAGCGCCAGCGACCTGACGGGGCCGTCTCGGGCATGGGGTGCCACCGTCCGCCCCCCCCCCCACCCCAGCCCGCCAGCCTTTGCAAACAACGAAACCCAAACGATCTTCCCCGCGGGTTTTTCCAAGCTCTGGTTCAGGTGATCCCGAGAGAGCCTTTTTTTTTTTTTTTTTTTTTTTTTTGGATCTGGGCTGCTGGGGCCAGTGGGGGTCTTGGGTGAGCTTCAAGGACCTGTCGGGCCACGAGGGATGTGCGGGTGTGGTGTGGGTGGAGAGCACAGGTGGGCAGCAGGCCCTGCGGGGGAGCGGGCCTGGCGGGGAGGGCAGGAGGCACGGACCGGCCCGGGAGGGACGCGGCGGCGGCGGCGGCGGCGGCGGCGGCGGTGGGGGGCGCTGCGGTGGCGGCGCTTAGGGCAGGTGGCGGCCGCTGTGGGTCGGTGGCTTGAGGCAAGAGAGAGCATTGCGAGGTGCGAGAGTGTGGGTGAGGGTTGCGGGGGGCGCGTGGGAGCGCGTGTGTGAGTGGGGGTGCGGGGCGCGGGGGGTCGGGGGCGCGGGGCGCGGGAGGTGGGCTCGGGAGAGGCAGGCGAAGGCAGCGGGCGAGCCGGGGCAAAAGGCGAGGCGAAAGGGCCCGGGGCGGGCCGGGGAGGCGAGCGGGAGCGCAAAACAAGTGGCCGCACCTGCGGCATATGGAGGTTCCCAGGCTAGGGGTCGAGCCACAGCCACTGTAGAAGCAACGCCGAGTAGTTATGTTGTGAGCCACACGGGAAGTCCGAGTTCTCGGCTGCCGAGAGGCGCTCAAATGGAGCCGGGCGGCTGACGTCACGGGCGTCGGCGCGGCGGCCGGGTGGGAGCGAGCGCCACCTGGTGGGCTGCCGGGGGATGGGAGCGCCGCGCGTTGCTGGAGGGGAGGGGAGTGGGGGGGGGTGTCCCGGCGTCCGGGGGGGCGGGGGGGTGGGGTGGGGTGGGGGCGGAGGGGTGGAGGGGGTGAGGGCGCGGGGGTGTGTCCCGGGGGTCGGGGGGGAGTGTGTGTGTGTGTGGGTGGGTGGGGGGATGTCCCGGGGGTCTGGGCTGGCGCTCGGGGGCTTCGGGACAGTGTGGAGCGGTGTGGGGACAGTGCCTCAGGGCCGCACGCTGGGATCGCCCCGCCCTGCCCTGGGGCCTGGCCGGCCTGGCCCTTGGCCTCCGCGGCTCCCCGGCTCCCGGGCCTCCCCTTCCGCCCCTGTGCAGGGGCACTCGTGTCCTGGAGGGACGGCGACCACCGGCTGCCCTGCCTGCCCAGTCCTCGGCCGTACTCAGCCCACGGCGGGCTCCTGGAGAGCCCTGGGCCGGGCCCCCCTCGGTAGTGCCAGGGAGGAAAACGGGGGCTGGTCTGCAGGGGCATTGGCCAGAGGCTGGCGACCACAACCACGGGGGTGGGGGGTGGGGGGTGGGGGGTGGAGTGGGGGGGGCGGCGCGGGGTGGGGTGGGGTGGGGTGGGGTGGAGTGGGGGGGGAACCTCCCGGCATGGGGGGTGGGGGGCGGGCCCGGTGGCTGTCTGGGGCGGGAGAGCCGGGGCCCCGAGCACAGCAAGGAGCCGCACCGCCAGCCCAATGGACCCGGTCCCCTGCCGCCCACCCGGGGTCTAGAGGGAGGGTCAGGCCGGGCCCGAAGCCTGCTGGACGCTGCTCTGTCCGCCGCTGGACGCCCAGGACGGTCCCCCTCGCGGGCCATGCCATCACAGCAGCCCCCCGCCGAGGAGCGCCCCAGGCTCGCGAGAGGGAGCGCCCCGGGGGAAGCCGAGGCGCTCCAAGCAGGATGAGGCTACCGGGGGCCGGCTGAGGCCAGGGAGGGCCCGGTTCCCGCCGTTCCCTGGGCTGCTGGCAGGGGCTCCTGGGCGCAAGCCCACCCAAGGCCTTGGAGGAAGTCCCAGGGCTCGGCTGGGCTCGGAGGCCAAGGGGCAGCCGAAGGGAGGGTGCAGAGGCAGGCAGGGGCCGGCTCCCTCCACCCCCACCGGGCCTCCCAGGCCCAGGCAGGCGCCGGCCTCTCGGGTCCTCAGAGCCATGGGGGGCCACGGAGGACAGGACGCAGGGAGAGCAGCACCCCACCCCCGCGGAGAAGGACCTCGCCTCGGGGGGGCCCTGCGGCCAGGGCCCCGGGTCCAGGGCGGGTGGGCTGTGTGAGCGGCAGGCCCCACCAGCTGGCCCTCCCTGCCTCCGTCTGGGATCAGACGACCAGTGTCCACGGCAGCCCGCGGAGCCGAGCCCCGGAAGCTGGGGCCATGGCCCTCGGCCCCAGGCTTCACCGCAGGGCCGGCGGCTGGGCTTCGGCGGCCAGAGGGTGACAGGCCTGAGCCCCAAGCACGCGAACGCAGGAGAGGCAAGACCCGGCCGGCTCTGTCCCTGCCCCCCGAGGCCGCCTTGGACCTGGCGGCGGCGGCGGCGGCGGCGGCGGCGGCCGGACACGAGCCGGGTGGTCTCCTGGGGCAAGACAGACCTTCTCAGGCTGAGGGCCCAAGCAAGGCCCAGCACCAGCCGCCTCCGCGTCAGGAAGGACGGAGCGGACCAAGGCAGGCCCACCGCCTGCCTGGCGGGCACCGAAGGCTTCGCTGGGGTTTCCCGGACACAGGAAGGGAGGGACGCGGGTCCGGGGAGGGCCAGGGGTTCGGAGCCCACAGCTGAGGTCCCGCCCGCAGAGAGCCGCCGGGAGGCCCAAGGGCTGCGAGGGTGGGCCTGGGAGGCGGCCGGAGGAGTCGGCCCAGGCGGAAACAGGCTCTGGGCAGAGGTCGTGCCTGCAAGCCATGCTTCTCGTGGCACGTGGACCCTGCCAGCCTCCCACCCGCCTTGCCCTTGGATCCCTGTGGGCCGCCAGGGCCCTCGGGCACTGGGGGATCCGCGTGGCCCGGCACGTGGCCTCAAGGCCGTTCACAGAGAGGGGTCGCCGGGCCGCTGGGCCGGGGCTGGTGTGCGTGTGTGTGTGTGCGCGGGCGTGTGTCTGTGCGTGTGTGTCCGTGTGTGCGTGCGTGTGTGTGAAGTTCTGGGGCAACCCTGCGTCGGACAAGCCCTCTCTGCACCATTTGCCCACCGGCCTCGGCTCATCTCCTGTCTCTGTCTCGGTCTCTCGGTCAGCTTCTCGCCGTCTGTCCAAGGGCAAGCCGGGTGGGGGTGGGGGTGGGGGTGGGGGTGGGGGGTGGAGAGGGTGGTACGCAAGAGACAAGGAACCCACTGGAGAAGAAAGATGATCTCGGGCCGTGGTGGAGACGACGTCTGAGGGAGGGACCAGGGACCCCTATGGGTGGCTCGCAGGAGGGGCCCCTGGGTGGAGAACTGAAAGGCGAGCGGGTTGTGGCTCTGCCCAGCGCGGTCACCCACCAGGCAGCCTCTCCTGTCACCCTGCTGGTCCTCACGTCAGCATCCACGCGTGCTGATCTCTAGCGGAGGGCTGGCCAGGCCCCGGGACACCCACGCCCGCCAGCGTGCGTGCACGCGCGCGCGCACACACCCCGCCCACCCCACCCCCCAAACACGCCCCTTCCCTCACCCCCACCAGGGGCAGTGACGGAGAGCTCTGTGATGGTGCCGCACGGGGAGGCCCCGTGAGGCCCCGGTGGCTGAAGGCCTCCCTCCTCGACAGAGTCAAGGGACCCACTCGCAGACATTTCCCCGCGCTGTACCGGCGGCTCCCCTGGCCCATCCATTCCACACAGCGCAGGTGGCATCCACAGAGCAGCCCAGAGGCCCATCCCCATCCATCCCAGGGCAGCCCCTTTCCCCCACCCCCACCCCCGCCCCCACCCGCCAAGCCCAAGTGTGTGCTCCTTGCCCACCATCCCCCCCGACACACACGCCCCCCCCCAACACGCCCCTTCCCTCACCCCCACAAGGGGCAGTGACAGAGAGCTCTGTGATGGTGCCGCACGGGTAGGCCCCGTGAGGCCCCGGTGGCTGAAGGCCTCCCTCCTCGACAGAGTCTCAGCCAAGCAGCCCTACACGGGCCGGCCCACACAAAGACCGAAGCCGGCCTCCAAACAGCTCCATTTCACCGGGACCAAACTTTCCCGGAAGCAGACCCGGGCACCCCTCTGTCTGTCGCCGCACTACTCACCAGAGCCAAGATCTGGAAGCCACCTAAAGGTCCACTGACAGGTGAGTGCACTTCGAAGGCCCGGGGACATCCATGCGATGGCATCGCACACAGCCAGGAAAAAGCGGCAGAACGAGTGCCATCTGCCGCCGCGGGGCTGGAACGAGAGACCCTCATACTAAGCGAAGGAAGCCAGAAAGGCAAAGACAAGTGCCCTAGGACATCACCTGTTGGTGGACTCTAAACGCCGCAACGGATGGCGCTATCTAAACACCCACCCGCAGACTCCAGAAACCGACGGTGGGCAAGGAGCACACACTTGGGCTTGGCAGGTGGGGGAAAGGGGCTGCCCTGGGATGGATGGGGATGGGCCCCTGGGCTGCTCTGTGGATGCCACCTGCGCTGTGTGGAATGGATGGGCCACGGGAGCCGCCGGTACAGCGCGGGGAAATGTCTGCGAGTGGGTCCCTTGGCGGACCAAGACCCCTGGAAGAAACATTGGACATCAGCTCGACTTTAATCGTAAGAATCGACCTCCGACTCAAAGCAGACGAAGCCACTGCATTGCTGACCGCAGGAGGATTGAGGACGCACGCCCAGCGCCCTCAGCTGCGGGCTCCAAACCCGAGTCAGTTCCCTGTGCAGAAAGAGGCTATCCTCCCAGGCTTCAAGTCAGCGCCAGCGACCTGACGGGGCCGTCTCGGGCATGGGGTGCCACCGTCCGCCCCCCCCCCCCCCCAGCCCGCCAGCCTTTGCAAACAACGAAACCCAAACGATCTTCCCCGCGGGTTTTTCCAAGCTCTGGTTCAGGTGATCCCGAGAGAGCCTTTTTTTTTTTTTTTTTTTTTTTTTTGGATCTGGGCTGCTGGGGCCAGTGGGGGTCTTGGGTGAGCTTCAAGGACCTGTCGGGCCACGAGGGATGTGCGGGTGTGGTGTGGGTGGAGAGCACAGGTGGGCAGCAGGCCCTGCGGGGGAGCGGGCCTGGCGGGGAGGGCAGGAGGCACGGACCGGCCCGGGAGGGACGCGGCGGCGGCGGCGGCGGCGGCGGCGGCGGTGGGGGGCGCTGCGGTGGCGGCGCTTAGGGCAGGTGGCGGCCGCTGTGGGTCGGTGGCTTGAGGCAAGAGAGAGCATTGCGAGGTGCGAGAGTGTGGGTGAGGGTTGCGGGGGGCGCGTGGGAGCGCGTGTGTGAGTGGGGGTGCGGGGCGCGGGGGGTCGGGGGCGCGGGGCGCGGGAGGTGGGCTCGGGAGAGGCAGGCGAAGGCAGCGGGCGAGCCGGGGCAAAAGGCGAGGCGAAAGGGCCCGGGGCGGGCCGGGGAGGCGAGCGGGAGCGCAAAACAAGTGGCCGCACCTGCGGCATATGGAGGTTCCCAGGCTAGGGGTCGAGCCACAGCCACTGTAGAAGCAACGCCGAGTAGTTATGTTGTGAGCCACACGGGAAGTCCGAGTTCTCGGCTGCCGAGAGGCGCTCAAATGGAGCCGGGCGGCTGACGTCACGGGCGTCGGCGCGGCGGCCGGGTGGGAGCGAGCGCCACCTGGTGGGCTGCCGGGGGATGGGAGCGCCGCGCGTTGCTGGAGGGGAGGGGAGTGGGGGGGGGTGTCCCGGCGTCCGGGGGGGCGGGGGGGTGGGGTGGGGTGGGGGCGGAGGGGTGGAGGGGGTGAGGGCGCGGGGGTGTGTCCCGGGGGTCGGGGGGGAGTGTGTGTGTGTGTGGGTGGGTGGGGGGATGTCCCGGGGGTCTGGGCTGGCGCTCGGGGGCTTCGGGACAGTGTGGAGCGGTGTGGGGACAGTGCCTCAGGGCCGCACGCTGGGATCGCCCCGCCCTGCCCTGGGGCCTGGCCGGCCTGGCCCTTGGCCTCCGCGGCTCCCCGGCTCCCGGGCCTCCCCTTCCGCCCCTGTGCAGGGGCACTCGTGTCCTGGAGGGACGGCGACCACCGGCTGCCCTGCCTGCCCAGTCCTCGGCCGTACTCAGCCCACGGCGGGCTCCTGGAGAGCCCTGGGCCGGGCCCCCCTCGGTAGTGCCAGGGAGGAAAACGGGGGCTGGTCTGCAGGGGCATTGGCCAGAGGCTGGCGACCACAACCACGGGGGTGGGGGGTGGGGGGTGGGGGGTGGAGTGGGGGGGGCGGCGCGGGGTGGGGTGGGGTGGGGTGGGGTGGAGTGGGGGGGGAACCTCCCGGCATGGGGGGTGGGGGGCGGGCCCGGTGGCTGTCTGGGGCGGGAGAGCCGGGGCCCCGAGCACAGCAAGGAGCCGCACCGCCAGCCCAATGGACCCGGTCCCCTGCCGCCCACCCGGGGTCTAGAGGGAGGGTCAGGCCGGGCCCGAAGCCTGCTGGACGCTGCTCTGTCCGCCGCTGGACGCCCAGGACGGTCCCCCTCGCGGGCCATGCCATCACAGCAGCCCCCCGCCGAGGAGCGCCCCAGGCTCGCGAGAAGGAGCGCCCCGGGGGAAGCCGAGGCGCTCCAAGCAGGATGAGGCTACCGGGGGCCGGCTGAGGCCAGGGAGGGCCCGGTTCCCGCCGTTCCCTGGGCTGCTGGCAGGGGCTCCTGGGCGCAAGCCCACCCAAGGCCTTGGAGGAAGTCCCAGGGCTCGGCTGGGCTCGGAGGCCAAGGGGCAGCCGAAGGGAGGGTGCAGAGGCAGGCAGGGGCCGGCTCCCTCCACCCCCACCGGGCCTCCCAGGCCCAGGCAGGCGCCGGCCTCTCGGGTCCTCAGAGCCATGGGGGGCCACGGAGGACAGGACGCAGGGAGAGCAGCACCCCACCCCCGCGGAGAAGGACCTCGCCTCGGGGGGGCCCTGCGGCCAGGGCCCCGGGTCCAGGGCGGGTGGGCTGTGTGAGCGGCAGGCCCCACCAGCTGGCCCTCCCTGCCTCCGTCTGGGATCAGACGACCAGTGTCCACGGCAGCCCGCGGAGCCGAGCCCCGGAAGCTGGGGCCATGGCCCTCGGCCCCAGGCTTCACCGCAGGGCCGGCGGCTGGGCTTCGGCGGCCAGAGGGTGACAGGCCTGAGCCCCAAGCACGCGAACGCAGGAGAGGCAAGACCCGGCCGGCTCTGTCCCTGCCCCCCGAGGCCGCCTTGGACCTGGCGGCGGCGGCGGCGGCGGCGGCGGCGGCCGGACACGAGCCGGGTGGTCTCCTGGGGCAAGACAGACCTTCTCAGGCTGAGGGCCCAAGCAAGGCCCAGCACCAGCCGCCTCCGCGTCAGGAAGGACGGAGCGGACCAAGGCAGGCCCACCGCCTGCCTGGCGGGCACCGAAGGCTTCGCTGGGGTTTCCCGGACACAGGAAGGGAGGGACGCGGGTCCGGGGAGGGCCAGGGGTTCGGAGCCCACAGCTGAGGTCCCGCCCGCAGAGAGCCGCCGGGAGGCCCAAGGGCTGCGAGGGTGGGCCTGGGAGGCGGCCGGAGGAGTCGGCCCAGGCGGAAACAGGCTCTGGGCAGAGGTCGTGCCTGCAAGCCATGCTTCTCGTGGCACGTGGACCCTGCCAGCCTCCCACCCGCCTTGCCCTTGGATCCCTGTGGGCCGCCAGGGCCCTCGGGCACTGGGGGATCCGCGTGGCCCGGCACGTGGCCTCAAGGCCGTTCACAGAGAGGGGTCGCCGGGCCGCTGGGCCGGGGCTGGTGTGCGTGTGTGTGTGTGCGCGGGCGTGTGTCTGTGCGTGTGTGTCCGTGTGTGCGTGCGTGTGTGTGAAGTTCTGGGGCAACCCTGCGTCGGACAAGCCCTCTCTGCACCATTTGCCCACCGGCCTCGGCTCATCTCCTGTCTCTGTCTCGGTCTCTCGGTCAGCTTCTCGCCGTCTGTCCAAGGGCAAGCCGGGTGGGGGTGGGGGTGGGGGTGGGGGTGGGGGGTGGAGAGGGTGGTACGCAAGAGACAAGGAACCCACTGGAGAAGAAAGATGATCTCGGGCCGTGGTGGAGACGACGTCTGAGGGAGGGACCAGGGACCCCTATGGGTGGCTCGCAGGAGGGGCCCCTGGGTGGAGAACTGAAAGGCGAGCGGGTTGTGGCTCTGCCCAGCGCGGTCACCCACCAGGCAGCCTCTCCTGTCACCCTGCTGGTCCTCACGTCAGCATCCACGCGTGCTGATCTCTAGCGGAGGGCTGGCCAGGCCCCGGGACACCCACGCCCGCCAGCGTGCGTGCACGCGCGCGCGCACACACCCCGCCCACCCCACCCCCCAAACACGCCCCTTCCCTCACCCCCACCAGGGGCAGTGACGGAGAGCTCTGTGATGGTGCCGCACGGGGAGGCCCCGTGAGGCCCCGGTGGCTGAAGGCCTCCCTCCTCGACAGAGTCAAGGGACCCACTCGCAGACATTTCCCCGCGCTGTACCGGCGGCTCCCCTGGCCCATCCATTCCACACAGCGCAGGTGGCATCCACAGAGCAGCCCAGAGGCCCATCCCCATCCATCCCAGGGCAGCCCCTTTCCCCCACCCCCACCCCCGCCCCCACCCGCCAAGCCCAAGTGTGTGCTCCTTGCCCACCATCCCCCCCGACACACACGCCCCCCCCCAACACGCCCCTTCCCTCACCCCCACAAGGGGCAGTGACAGAGAGCTCTGTGATGGTGCCGCACGGGTAGGCCCCGTGAGGCCCCGGTGGCTGAAGGCCTCCCTCCTCGACAGAGTCTCAGCCAAGCAGCCCTACACGGGCCGGCCCACACAAAGACCGAAGCCGGCCTCCAAACAGCTCCATTTCACCGGGACCAAACTTTCCCGGAAGCAGACCCGGGCACCCCTCTGTCTGTCGCCGCACTACTCACCAGAGCCAAGATCTGGAAGCCACCTAAAGGTCCACTGACAGGTGAGTGCACTTCGAAGGCCCGGGGACATCCATGCGATGGCATCGCACACAGCCAGGAAAAAGCGGCAGAACGAGTGCCATCTGCCGCCGCGGGGCTGGAACGAGAGACCCTCATACTAAGCGAAGGAAGCCAGAAAGGCAAAGACAAGTGCCCTAGGACATCACCTGTTGGTGGACTCTAAACGCCGCAACGGATGGCGCTATCTAAACACCCACCCGCAGACTCCAGAAACCGACGGTGGGCAAGGAGCACACACTTGGGCTTGGCAGGTGGGGGAAAGGGGCTGCCCTGGGATGGATGGGGATGGGCCCCTGGGCTGCTCTGTGGATGCCACCTGCGCTGTGTGGAATGGATGGGCCACGGGAGCCGCCGGTACAGCGCGGGGAAATGTCTGCGAGTGGGTCCCTTGGCGGACCAAGACCCCTGGAAGAAACATTGGACATCAGCTCGACTTTAATCGTAAGAATCGACCTCCGACTCAAAGCAGACGAAGCCACTGCATTGCTGACCGCAGGAGGATTGAGGACGCACGCCCAGCGCCCTCAGCTGCGGGCTCCAAACCCGAGTCAGTTCCCTGTGCAGAAAGAGGCTATCCTCCCAGGCTTCAAGTCAGCGCCAGCGACCTGACGGGGCCGTCTCGGGCATGGGGTGCCACCGTCCGCCCCCCCCCCCACCCCAGCCCGCCAGCCTTTGCAAACAACGAAACCCAAACGATCTTCCCCGCGGGTTTTTCCAAGCTCTGGTTCAGGTGATCCCGAGAGAGCCTTTTTTTTTTTTTTTTTTTTTTTTTGGATCTGGGCTGCTGGGGCCAGTGGGGGTCTTGGGTGAGCTTCAAGGACCTGTCGGGCCACGAGGGATGTGCGGGTGTGGTGTGGGTGGAGAGCACAGGTGGGCAGCAGGCCCTGCGGGGGAGCGGGCCTGGCGGGGAGGGCAGGAGGCACGGACCGGCCCGGGAGGGACGCGGCGGCGGCGGCGGCGGCGGCGGCGGCGGTGGGGGGCGCTGCGGTGGCGGCGCTTAGGGCAGGTGGCGGCCGCTGTGGGTCGGTGGCTTGAGGCAAGAGAGAGCATTGCGAGGTGCGAGAGTGTGGGTGAGGGTTGCGGGGGGCGCGTGGGAGCGCGTGTGTGAGTGGGGGTGCGGGGCGCGGGGGGTCGGGGGCGCGGGGCGCGGGAGGTGGGCTCGGGAGAGGCAGGCGAAGGCAGCGGGCGAGCCGGGGCAAAAGGCGAGGCGAAAGGGCCCGGGGCGGGCCGGGGAGGCGAGCGGGAGCGCAAAACAAGTGGCCGCACCTGCGGCATATGGAGGTTCCCAGGCTAGGGGTCGAGCCACAGCCACTGTAGAAGCAACGCCGAGTAGTTATGTTGTGAGCCACACGGGAAGTCCGAGTTCTCGGCTGCCGAGAGGCGCTCAAATGGAGCCGGGCGGCTGACGTCACGGGCGTCGGCGCGGCGGCCGGGTGGGAGCGAGCGCCACCTGGTGGGCTGCCGGGGGATGGGAGCGCCGCGCGTTGCTGGAGGGGAGGGGAGTGGGGGGGGGTGTCCCGGCGTCCGGGGGGGCGGGGGGGTGGGGTGGGGTGGGGGCGGAGGGGTGGAGGGGGTGAGGGCGCGGGGGTGTGTCCCGGGGGTCGGGGGGGAGTGTGTGTGTGTGTGGGTGGGTGGGGGGATGTCCCGGGGGTCTGGGCTGGCGCTCGGGGGCTTCGGGACAGTGTGGAGCGGTGTGGGGACAGTGCCTCAGGGCCGCACGCTGGGATCGCCCCGCCCTGCCCTGGGGCCTGGCCGGCCTGGCCCTTGGCCTCCGCGGCTCCCCGGCTCCCGGGCCTCCCCTTCCGCCCCTGTGCAGGGGCACTCGTGTCCTGGAGGGACGGCGACCACCGGCTGCCCTGCCTGCCCAGTCCTCGGCCGTACTCAGCCCACGGCGGGCTCCTGGAGAGCCCTGGGCCGGGCCCCCCTCGGTAGTGCCAGGGAGGAAAACGGGGGCTGGTCTGCAGGGGCATTGGCCAGAGGCTGGCGACCACAACCACGGGGGTGGGGGGTGGGGGGTGGGGGGTGGAGTGGGGGGGGCGGCGCGGGGTGGGGTGGGGTGGGGTGGGGTGGAGTGGGGGGGGAACCTCCCGGCATGGGGGGTGGGGGGCGGGCCCGGTGGCTGTCTGGGGCGGGAGAGCCGGGGCCCCGAGCACAGCAAGGAGCCGCACCGCCAGCCCAATGGACCCGGTCCCCTGCCGCCCACCCGGGGTCTAGAGGGAGGGTCAGGCCGGGCCCGAAGCCTGCTGGACGCTGCTCTGTCCGCCGCTGGACGCCCAGGACGGTCCCCCTCGCGGGCCATGCCATCACAGCAGCCCCCCGCCGAGGAGCGCCCCAGGCTCGCGAGAAGGAGCGCCCCGGGGGAAGCCGAGGCGCTCCAAGCAGGATGAGGCTACCGGGGGCCGGCTGAGGCCAGGGAGGGCCCGGTTCCCGCCGTTCCCTGGGCTGCTGGCAGGGGCTCCTGGGCGCAAGCCCACCCAAGGCCTTGGAGGAAGTCCCAGGGCTCGGCTGGGCTCGGAGGCCAAGGGGCAGCCGAAGGGAGGGTGCAGAGGCAGGCAGGGGCCGGCTCCCTCCACCCCCACCGGGCCTCCCAGGCCCAGGCAGGCGCCGGCCTCTCGGGTCCTCAGAGCCATGGGGGGCCACGGAGGACAGGACGCAGGGAGAGCAGCACCCCACCCCCGCGGAGAAGGACCTCGCCTCGGGGGGGCCCTGCGGCCAGGGCCCCGGGTCCAGGGCGGGTGGGCTGTGTGAGCGGCAGGCCCCACCAGCTGGCCCTCCCTGCCTCCGTCTGGGATCAGACGACCAGTGTCCACGGCAGCCCGCGGAGCCGAGCCCCGGAAGCTGGGGCCATGGCCCTCGGCCCCAGGCTTCACCGCAGGGCCGGCGGCTGGGCTTCGGCGGCCAGAGGGTGACAGGCCTGAGCCCCAAGCACGCGAACGCAGGAGAGGCAAGACCCGGCCGGCTCTGTCCCTGCCCCCCGAGGCCGCCTTGGACCTGGCGGCGGCGGCGGCGGCGGCGGCGGCGGACACGAGCCGGGTGGTCTCCTGGGGCAAGACAGACCTTCTCAGGCTGAGGGCCCAAGCAAGGCCCAGCACCAGCCGCCTCCGCGTCAGGAAGGACGGAGCGGACCAAGGCAGGCCCACCGCCTGCCTGGCGGGCACCGAAGGCTTCGCTGGGGTTTCCCGGACACAGGAAGGGAGGGACGCGGGTCCGGGGAGGGCCAGGGGTTCGGAGCCCACAGCTGAGGTCCCGCCCGCAGAGAGCCGCCGGGAGGCCCAAGGGCTGCGAGGGTGGGCCTGGGAGGCGGCCGGAGGAGTCGGCCCAGGCGGAAACAGGCTCTGGGCAGAGGTCGTGCCTGCAAGCCATGCTTCTCGTGGCACGTGGACCCTGCCAGCCTCCCACCCGCCTTGCCCTTGGATCCCTGTGGGCCGCCAGGGCCCTCGGGCACTGGGGGATCCGCGTGGCCCGGCACGTGGCCTCAAGGCCGTTCACAGAGAGGGGTCGCCGGGCCGCTGGGCCGGGGCTGGTGTGCGTGTGTGTGTGTGCGCGGGCGTGTGTCTGTGCGTGTGTGTCCGTGTGTGCGTGCGTGTGTGTGAAGTTCTGGGGCAACCCTGCGTCGGACAAGCCCTCTCTGCACCATTTGCCCACCGGCCTCGGCTCATCTCCTGTCTCTGTCTCGGTCTCTCGGTCAGCTTCTCGCCGTCTGTCCAAGGGCAAGCCGGGTGGGGGTGGGGGTGGGGGTGGGGGTGGGGGGTGGAGAGGGTGGTACGCAAGAGACAAGGAACCCACTGGAGAAGAAAGATGATCTCGGGCCGTGGTGGAGACGACGTCTGAGGGAGGGACCAGGGACCCCTATGGGTGGCTCGCAGGAGGGGCCCCTGGGTGGAGAACTGAAAGGCGAGCGGGTTGTGGCTCTGCCCAGCGCGGTCACCCACCAGGCAGCCTCTCCTGTCACCCTGCTGGTCCTCACGTCAGCATCCACGCGTGCTGATCTCTAGCGGAGGGCTGGCCAGGCCCCGGGACACCCACGCCCGCCAGCGTGCGTGCACGCGCGCGCGCACACACCCCGCCCACCCCACCCCCCAAACACGCCCCTTCCCTCACCCCCACCAGGGGCAGTGACGGAGAGCTCTGTGATGGTGCCGCACGGGGAGGCCCCGTGAGGCCCCGGTGGCTGAAGGCCTCCCTCCTCGACAGAGTCAAGGGACCCACTCGCAGACATTTCCCCGCGCTGTACCGGCGGCTCCCCTGGCCCATCCATTCCACACAGCGCAGGTGGCATCCACAGAGCAGCCCAGAGGCCCATCCCCATCCATCCCAGGGCAGCCCCTTTCCCCCACCCCCACCCCCGCCCCCACCCGCCAAGCCCAAGTGTGTGCTCCTTGCCCACCATCCCCCCCGACACACACGCCCCCCCCCAACACGCCCCTTCCCTCACCCCCACAAGGGGCAGTGACAGAGAGCTCTGTGATGGTGCCGCACGGGTAGGCCCCGTGAGGCCCCGGTGGCTGAAGGCCTCCCTCCTCGACAGAGTCTCAGCCAAGCAGCCCTACACGGGCCGGCCCACACAAAGACCGAAGCCGGCCTCCAAACAGCTCCATTTCACCGGGACCAAACTTTCCCGGAAGCAGACCCGGGCACCCCTCTGTCTGTCGCCGCACTACTCACCAGAGCCAAGATCTGGAAGCCACCTAAAGGTCCACTGACAGGTGAGTGCACTTCGAAGGCCCGGGGACATCCATGCGATGGCATCGCACACAGCCAGGAAAAAGCGGCAGAACGAGTGCCATCTGCCGCCGCGGGGCTGGAACGAGAGACCCTCATACTAAGCGAAGGAAGCCAGAAAGGCAAAGACAAGTGCCCTAGGACATCACCTGTTGGTGGACTCTAAACGCCGCAACGGATGGCGCTATCTAAACACCCACCCGCAGACTCCAGAAACCGACGGTGGGCAAGGAGCACACACTTGGGCTTGGCAGGTGGGGGAAAGGGGCTGCCCTGGGATGGATGGGGATGGGCCCCTGGGCTGCTCTGTGGATGCCACCTGCGCTGTGTGGAATGGATGGGCCACGGGAGCCGCCGGTACAGCGCGGGGAAATGTCTGCGAGTGGGTCCCTTGGCGGACCAAGACCCCTGGAAGAAACATTGGACATCAGCTCGACTTTAATCGTAAGAATCGACCTCCGACTCAAAGCAGACGAAGCCACTGCATTGCTGACCGCAGGAGGATTGAGGACGCACGCCCAGCGCCCTCAGCTGCGGGCTCCAAACCCGAGTCAGTTCCCTGTGCAGAAAGAGGCTATCCTCCCAGGCTTCAAGTCA
Source organism: Sus scrofa (assembly GCF_054392235.1). Taxonomy (NCBI): domain Eukaryota; kingdom Metazoa; phylum Chordata; class Mammalia; order Artiodactyla; family Suidae; genus Sus; species Sus scrofa. The sequence goes on from NW_028146970.1 coordinate 113,770, forward strand.
GCGCCAGCGACCTGACGGGGCCGTCTCGGGCATGGGGTGCCACCGTCCGCCCCCCCCCCCACCCCAGCCCGCCAGCCTTTGCAAACAACGAAACCCAAACGATCTTCCCCGCGGGTTTTTCCAAGCTCTGGTTCAGGTGATCCCGAGAGAGCCTTTTTTTTTTTTTTTTTTTTTTTTTGGATCTGGGCTGCTGGGGCCAGTGGGGGTCTTGGGTGAGCTTCAAGGACCTGTCGGGCCACGAGGGATGTGCGGGTGTGGTGTGGGTGGAGAGCACAGGTGGGCAGCAGGCCCTGCGGGGGAGCGGGCCTGGCGGGGAGGGCAGGAGGCACGGACCGGCCCGGGAGGGACGCGGCGGCGGCGGCGGCGGCGGCGGCGGCGGTGGGGGGCGCTGCGGTGGCGGCGCTTAGGGCAGGTGGCGGCCGCTGTGGGTCGGTGGCTTGAGGCAAGAGAGAGCATTGCGAGGTGCGAGAGTGTGGGTGAGGGTTGCGGGGGGCGCGTGGGAGCGCGTGTGTGAGTGGGGGTGCGGGGCGCGGGGGGTCGGGGGCGCGGGGCGCGGGAGGTGGGCTCGGGAGAGGCAGGCGAAGGCAGCGGGCGAGCCGGGGCAAAAGGCGAGGCGAAAGGGCCCGGGGCGGGCCGGGGAGGCGAGCGGGAGCGCAAAACAAGTGGCCGCACCTGCGGCATATGGAGGTTCCCAGGCTAGGGGTCGAGCCACAGCCACTGTAGAAGCAACGCCGAGTAGTTATGTTGTGAGCCACACGGGAAGTCCGAGTTCTCGGCTGCCGAGAGGCGCTCAAATGGAGCCGGGCGGCTGACGTCACGGGCGTCGGCGCGGCGGCCGGGTGGGAGCGAGCGCCACCTGGTGGGCTGCCGGGGGATGGGAGCGCCGCGCGTTGCTGGAGGGGAGGGGAGTGGGGGGGGGTGTCCCGGCGTCCGGGGGGGCGGGGGGGTGGGGTGGGGTGGGGGCGGAGGGGTGGAGGGGGTGAGGGCGCGGGGGTGTGTCCCGGGGGTCGGGGGGGAGTGTGTGTGTGTGTGGGTGGGTGGGGGGATGTCCCGGGGGTCTGGGCTGGCGCTCGGGGGCTTCGGGACAGTGTGGAGCGGTGTGGGGACAGTGCCTCAGGGCCGCACGCTGGGATCGCCCCGCCCTGCCCTGGGGCCTGGCCGGCCTGGCCCTTGGCCTCCGCGGCTCCCCGGCTCCCGGGCCTCCCCTTCCGCCCCTGTGCAGGGGCACTCGTGTCCTGGAGGGACGGCGACCACCGGCTGCCCTGCCTGCCCAGTCCTCGGCCGTACTCAGCCCACGGCGGGCTCCTGGAGAGCCCTGGGCCGGGCCCCCCTCGGTAGTGCCAGGGAGGAAAACGGGGGCTGGTCTGCAGGGGCATTGGCCAGAGGCTGGCGACCACAACCACGGGGGTGGGGGGTGGGGGGTGGGGGGTGGAGTGGGGGGGGCGGCGCGGGGTGGGGTGGGGTGGGGTGGGGTGGAGTGGGGGGGGAACCTCCCGGCATGGGGGGTGGGGGGCGGGCCCGGTGGCTGTCTGGGGCGGGAGAGCCGGGGCCCCGAGCACAGCAAGGAGCCGCACCGCCAGCCCAATGGACCCGGTCCCCTGCCGCCCACCCGGGGTCTAGAGGGAGGGTCAGGCCGGGCCCGAAGCCTGCTGGACGCTGCTCTGTCCGCCGCTGGACGCCCAGGACGGTCCCCCTCGCGGGCCATGCCATCACAGCAGCCCCCCGCCGAGGAGCGCCCCAGGCTCGCGAGAAGGAGCGCCCCGGGGGAAGCCGAGGCGCTCCAAGCAGGATGAGGCTACCGGGGGCCGGCTGAGGCCAGGGAGGGCCCGGTTCCCGCCGTTCCCTGGGCTGCTGGCAGGGGCTCCTGGGCGCAAGCCCACCCAAGGCCTTGGAGGAAGTCCCAGGGCTCGGCTGGGCTCGGAGGCCAAGGGGCAGCCGAAGGGAGGGTGCAGAGGCAGGCAGGGGCCGGCTCCCTCCACCCCCACCGGGCCTCCCAGGCCCAGGCAGGCGCCGGCCTCTCGGGTCCTCAGAGCCATGGGGGGCCACGGAGGACAGGACGCAGGGAGAGCAGCACCCCACCCCCGCGGAGAAGGACCTCGCCTCGGGGGGGCCCTGCGGCCAGGGCCCCGGGTCCAGGGCGGGTGGGCTGTGTGAGCGGCAGGCCCCACCAGCTGGCCCTCCCTGCCTCCGTCTGGGATCAGACGACCAGTGTCCACGGCAGCCCGCGGAGCCGAGCCCCGGAAGCTGGGGCCATGGCCCTCGGCCCCAGGCTTCACCGCAGGGCCGGCGGCTGGGCTTCGGCGGCCAGAGGGTGACAGGCCTGAGCCCCAAGCACGCGAACGCAGGAGAGGCAAGACCCGGCCGGCTCTGTCCCTGCCCCCCGAGGCCGCCTTGGACCTGGCGGCGGCGGCGGCGGCGGCGGCCGGACACGAGCCGGGTGGTCTCCTGGGGCAAGACAGACCTTCTCAGGCTGAGGGCCCAAGCAAGGCCCAGCACCAGCCGCCTCCGCGTCAGGAAGGACGGAGCGGACCAAGGCAGGCCCACCGCCTGCCTGGCGGGCACCGAAGGCTTCGCTGGGGTTTCCCGGACACAGGAAGGGAGGGACGCGGGTCCGGGGAGGGCCAGGGGTTCGGAGCCCACAGCTGAGGTCCCGCCCGCAGAGAGCCGCCGGGAGGCCCAAGGGCTGCGAGGGTGGGCCTGGGAGGCGGCCGGAGGAGTCGGCCCAGGCGGAAACAGGCTCTGGGCAGAGGTCGTGCCTGCAAGCCATGCTTCTCGTGGCACGTGGACCCTGCCAGCCTCCCACCCGCCTTGCCCTTGGATCCCTGTGGGCCGCCAGGGCCCTCGGGCACTGGGGGATCCGCGTGGCCCGGCACGTGGCCTCAAGGCCGTTCACAGAGAGGGGTCGCCGGGCCGCTGGGCCGGGGCTGGTGTGCGTGTGTGTGTGTGCGCGGGCGTGTGTCTGTGCGTGTGTGTCCGTGTGTGCGTGCGTGTGTGTGAAGTTCTGGGGCAACCCTGCGTCGGACAAGCCCTCTCTGCACCATTTGCCCACCGGCCTCGGCTCATCTCCTGTCTCTGTCTCGGTCTCTCGGTCAGCTTCTCGCCGTCTGTCCAAGGGCAAGCCGGGTGGGGGTGGGGGTGGGGGTGGGGGTGGGGGGTGGAGAGGGTGGTACGCAAGAGACAAGGAACCCACTGGAGAAGAAAGATGATCTCGGGCCGTGGTGGAGACGACGTCTGAGGGAGGGACCAGGGACCCCTATGGGTGGCTCGCAGGAGGGGCCCCTGGGTGGAGAACTGAAAGGCGAGCGGGTTGTGGCTCTGCCCAGCGCGGTCACCCACCAGGCAGCCTCTCCTGTCACCCTGCTGGTCCTCACGTCAGCATCCACGCGTGCTGATCTCTAGCGGAGGGCTGGCCAGGCCCCGGGACACCCACGCCCGCCAGCGTGCGTGCACGCGCGCGCGCACACACCCCGCCCACCCCACCCCCCAAACACGCCCCTTCCCTCACCCCCACCAGGGGCAGTGACGGAGAGCTCTGTGATGGTGCCGCACGGGGAGGCCCCGTGAGGCCCCGGTGGCTGAAGGCCTCCCTCCTCGACAGAGTCAAGGGACCCACTCGCAGACATTTCCCCGCGCTGTACCGGCGGCTCCCCTGGCCCATCCATTCCACACAGCGCAGGTGGCATCCACAGAGCAGCCCAGAGGCCCATCCCCATCCATCCCAGGGCAGCCCCTTTCCCCCACCCCCACCCCCGCCCCCACCCGCCAAGCCCAAGTGTGTGCTCCTTGCCCACCATCCCCCCCGACACACACGCCCCCCCCCAACACGCCCCTTCCCTCACCCCCACAAGGGGCAGTGACAGAGAGCTCTGTGATGGTGCCGCACGGGTAGGCCCCGTGAGGCCCCGGTGGCTGAAGGCCTCCCTCCTCGACAGAGTCTCAGCCAAGCAGCCCTACACGGGCCGGCCCACACAAAGACCGAAGCCGGCCTCCAAACAGCTCCATTTCACCGGGACCAAACTTTCCCGGAAGCAGACCCGGGCACCCCTCTGTCTGTCGCCGCACTACTCACCAGAGCCAAGATCTGGAAGCCACCTAAAGGTCCACTGACAGGTGAGTGCACTTCGAAGGCCCGGGGACATCCATGCGATGGCATCGCACACAGCCAGGAAAAAGCGGCAGAACGAGTGCCATCTGCCGCCGCGGGGCTGGAACGAGAGACCCTCATACTAAGCGAAGGAAGCCAGAAAGGCAAAGACAAGTGCCCTAGGACATCACCTGTTGGTGGACTCTAAACGCCGCAACGGATGGCGCTATCTAAACACCCACCCGCAGACTCCAGAAACCGACGGTGGGCAAGGAGCACACACTTGGGCTTGGCAGGTGGGGGAAAGGGGCTGCCCTGGGATGGATGGGGATGGGCCCCTGGGCTGCTCTGTGGATGCCACCTGCGCTGTGTGGAATGGATGGGCCACGGGAGCCGCCGGTACAGCGCGGGGAAATGTCTGCGAGTGGGTCCCTTGGCGGACCAAGACCCCTGGAAGAAACATTGGACATCAGCTCGACTTTAATCGTAAGAATCGACCTCCGACTCAAAGCAGACGAAGCCACTGCATTGCTGACCGCAGGAGGATTGAGGACGCACGCCCAGCGCCCTCAGCTGCGGGCTCCAAACCCGAGTCAGTTCCCTGTGCAGAAAGAGGCTATCCTCCCAGGCTTCAAGTCAGCGCCAGCGACCTGACGGGGCCGTCTCGGGCATGGGGTGCCACCGTCCGCCCCCCCCCCCCCCCAGCCCGCCAGCCTTTGCAAACAACGAAACCCAAACGATCTTCCCCGCGGGTTTTTCCAAGCTCTGGTTCAGGTGATCCCGAGGCAGCCTTTGTTTGTTTGTTTGTTTGTTTATTTGTTTGCTTGTTTGTTTGCTTGTTTGTGGATCTGGGCTGCTGGGGCCAGTGGGGGTCTTGGGTGAGCTTCAAGGACCTGTCGGGCCACGAGGGATGTGCGGGTGTGGTGTGGGTGGAGAGCACAGGTGGGCAGCAGGCCCTGCGGGGGAGCGGGCCTGGCGGGGAGGGCAGGAGGCACGGACCGGCCCGGGAGGGACGCGGCGGCGGCGGCGGCGGCGGCGGCGGCGGTGGGGGGCGCTGCGGTGGCGGCGCTTAGGGCAGGTGGCGGCCGCTGTGGGTCGGTGGCTTGAGGCAAGAGAGAGCATTGCGAGGTGCGAGAGTGTGGGTGAGGGTTGCGGGGGGCGCGTGGGAGCGCGTGTGTGAGTGGGGGTGCGGGGCGCGGGGGGTCGGGGGCGCGGGGCGCGGGAGGTGGGCTCGGGAGAGGCAGGCGAAGGCAGCGGGCGAGCCGGGGCAAAAGGCGAGGCGAAAGGGCCCGGGGCGGGCCGGGGAGGCGAGCGGGAGCGCAAAACAAGTGGCCGCACCTGCGGCATATGGAGGTTCCCAGGCTAGGGGTCGAGCCACAGCCACTGTAGAAGCAACGCCGAGTAGTTATGTTGTGAGCCACACGGGAAGTCCGAGCTCTCGGCTGCCGAGAGGCGCTCAAATGGAGCCGGGCGGCTGACGTCACGGGCGTCGGCGCGGCGGCCGGGTGGGAGCGAGCGCCACCTGGTGGGCTGCCGGGGGATGGGAGCGCCGCGCGTTGCTGGAGGGGAGGGGAGTGGGGGGGGGTGTCCCGGCGTCCGGGGGGGCGGGGGGGTGGGGTGGGGTGGGGGCGGAGGGGTGGAGGGGGTGAGGGCGCGGGGGTGTGTCCCGGGGGTCGGGGGGGAGTGTGTGTGTGTGTGGGTGGGTGGGGGGATGTCCCGGGGGTCTGGGCTGGCGCTCGGGGGCTTCGGGACAGTGTGGAGCGGTGTGGGGACAGTGCCTCAGGGCCGCACGCTGGGATCGCCCCGCCCTGCCCTGGGGCCTGGCCGGCCTGGCCCTTGGCCTCCGCGGCTCCCCGGCTCCCGGGCCTCCCCTTCCGCCCCTGTGCAGGGGCACTCGTGTCCTGGAGGGACGGCGACCACCGGCTGCCCTGCCTGCCCAGTCCTCGGCCGTACTCAGCCCACGGCGGGCTCCTGGAGAGCCCTGGGCCGGGCCCCCCTCGGTAGTGCCAGGGAGGAAAACGGGGGCTGGTCTGCAGGGGCATTGGCCAGAGGCTGGCGACCACAACCACGGGGGTGGGGGGTGGGGGGTGGGGGGTGGAGTGGGGGGGGCGGCGCGGGGTGGGGTGGGGTGGGGTGGGGTGGAGTGGGGGGGGAACCTCCCGGCATGGGGGGTGGGGGGCGGGCCCGGTGGCTGTCTGGGGCGGGAGAGCCGGGGCCCCGAGCACAGCAAGGAGCCGCACCGCCAGCCCAATGGACCCGGTCCCCTGCCGCCCACCCGGGGTCTAGAGGGAGGGTCAGGCCGGGCCCGAAGCCTGCTGGACGCTGCTCTGTCCGCCGCTGGACGCCCAGGACGGTCCCCCTCGCGGGCCATGCCATCACAGCAGCCCCCCGCCGAGGAGCGCCCCAGGCTCGCGAGAAGGAGCGCCCCGGGGGAAGCCGAGGCGCTCCAAGCAGGATGAGGCTACCGGGGGCCGGCTGAGGCCAGGGAGGGCCCGGTTCCCGCCGTTCCCTGGGCTGCTGGCAGGGGCTCCTGGGCGCAAGCCCACCCAAGGCCTTGGAGGAAGTCCCAGGGCTCGGCTGGGCTCGGAGGCCAAGGGGCAGCCGAAGGGAGGGTGCAGAGGCAGGCAGGGGCCGGCTCCCTCCACCCCCACCGGGCCTCCCAGGCCCAGGCAGGCGCCGGCCTCTCGGGTCCTCAGAGCCATGGGGGGCCACGGAGGACAGGACGCAGGGAGAGCAGCACCCCACCCCCGCGGAGAAGGACCTCGCCTCGGGGGGGCCCTGCGGCCAGGGCCCCGGGTCCAGGGCGGGTGGGCTGTGTGAGCGGCAGGCCCCACCAGCTGGCCCTCCCTGCCTCCGTCTGGGATCAGACGACCAGTGTCCACGGCAGCCCGCGGAGCCGAGCCCCGGAAGCTGGGGCCATGGCCCTCGGCCCCAGGCTTCACCGCAGGGCCGGCGGCTGGGCTTCGGCGGCCAGAGGGTGACAGGCCTGAGCCCCAAGCACGCGAACGCAGGAGAGGCAAGACCCGGCCGGCTCTGTCCCTGCCCCCCGAGGCCGCCTTGGACCTGGCGGCGGCGGCGGCGGCGGCGGCCGGACACGAGCCGGGTGGTCTCCTGGGGCAAGACAGACCTTCTCAGGCTGAGGGCCCAAGCAAGGCCCAGCACCAGCCGCCTCCGCGTCAGGAAGGACGGAGCGGACCAAGGCAGGCCCACCGCCTGCCTGGCGGGCACCGAAGGCTTCGCTGGGGTTTCCCGGACACAGGAAGGGAGGGACGCGGGTCCGGGGAGGGCCAGGGGTTCGGAGCCCACAGCTGAGGTCCCGCCCGCAGAGAGCCGCCGGGAGGCCCAAGGGCTGCGAGGGTGGGCCTGGGAGGCGGCCGGAGGAGTCGGCCCAGGCGGAAACAGGCTCTGGGCAGAGGTCGTGCCTGCAAGCCATGCTTCTCGTGGCACGTGGACCCTGCCAGCCTCCCACCCGCCTTGCCCTTGGATCCCTGTGGGCCGCCAGGGCCCTCGGGCACTGGGGGATCCGCGTGGCCCGGCACGTGGCCTCAAGGCCGTTCACAGAGAGGGGTCGCCGGGCCGCTGGGCCGGGGCTGGTGTGCGTGTGTGTGTGTGCGCGGGCGTGTGTCTGTGCGTGTGTGTCCGTGTGTGCGTGCGTGTGTGTGAAGTTCTGGGGCAACCCTGCGTCGGACAAGCCCTCTCTGCACCATTTGCCCACCGGCCTCGGCTCATCTCCTGTCTCTGTCTCGGTCTCTCGGTCAGCTTCTCGCCGTCTGTCCAAGGGCAAGCCGGGTGGGGGTGGGGGTGGGGGTGGGGGTGGGGGGTGGAGAGGGTGGTACGCAAGAGACAAGGAACCCACTGGAGAAGAAAGATGATCTCGGGCCGTGGTGGAGACGACGTCTGAGGGAGGGACCAGGGACCCCTATGGGTGGCTCGCAGGAGGGGCCCCTGGGTGGAGAACTGAAAGGCGAGCGGGTTGTGGCTCTGCCCAGCGCGGTCACCCACCAGGCAGCCTCTCCTGTCACCCTGCTGGTCCTCACGTCAGCATCCACGCGTGCTGATCTCTAGCGGAGGGCTGGCCAGGCCCCGGGACACCCACGCCCGCCAGCGTGCGTGCACGCGCGCGCGCACACACCCCGCCCACCCCACCCCCCAAACACGCCCCTTCCCTCACCCCCACCAGGGGCAGTGACGGAGAGCTCTGTGATGGTGCCGCACGGGGAGGCCCCGTGAGGCCCCGGTGGCTGAAGGCCTCCCTCCTCGACAGAGTCAAGGGACCCACTCGCAGACATTTCCCCGCGCTGTACCGGCGGCTCCCCTGGCCCATCCATTCCACACAGCGCAGGTGGCATCCACAGAGCAGCCCAGAGGCCCATCCCCATCCATCCCAGGGCAGCCCCTTTCCCCCACCCCCACCCCCGCCCCCACCCGCCAAGCCCAAGTGTGTGCTCCTTGCCCACCATCCCCCCCGACACACACGCCCCCCCCCAACACGCCCCTTCCCTCACCCCCACAAGGGGCAGTGACAGAGAGCTCTGTGATGGTGCCGCACGGGTAGGCCCCGTGAGGCCCCGGTGGCTGAAGGCCTCCCTCCTCGACAGAGTCTCAGCCAAGCAGCCCTACACGGGCCGGCCCACACAAAGACCGAAGCCGGCCTCCAAACAGCTCCATTTCACCGGGACCAAACTTTCCCGGAAGCAGACCCGGGCACCCCTCTGTCTGTCGCCGCACTACTCACCAGAGCCAAGATCTGGAAGCCACCTAAAGGTCCACTGACAGGTGAGTGCACTTCGAAGGCCCGGGGACATCCATGCGATGGCATCGCACACAGCCAGGAAAAAGCGGCAGAACGAGTGCCATCTGCCGCCGCGGGGCTGGAACGAGAGACCCTCATACTAAGCGAAGGAAGCCAGAAAGGCAAAGACAAGTGCCCTAGGACATCACCTGTTGGTGGACTCTAAACGCCGCAACGGATGGCGCTATCTAAACACCCACCCGCAGACTCCAGAAACCGACGGTGGGCAAGGAGCACACACTTGGGCTTGGCAGGTGGGGGAAAGGGGCTGCCCTGGGATGGATGGGGATGGGCCCCTGGGCTGCTCTGTGGATGCCACCTGCGCTGTGTGGAATGGATGGGCCACGGGAGCCGCCGGTACAGCGCGGGGAAATGTCTGCGAGTGGGTCCCTTGGCGGACCAAGACCCCTGGAAGAAACATTGGACATCAGCTCGACTTTAATCGTAAGAATCGACCTCCGACTCAAAGCAGACGAAGCCACTGCATTGCTGACCGCAGGAGGATTGAGGACGCACGCCCAGCGCCCTCAGCTGCGGGCTCCAAACCCGAGTCAGTTCCCTGTGCAGAAAGAGGCTATCCTCCCAGGCTTCAAGTCAGCGCCAGCGACCTGACGGGGCCGTCTCGGGCATGGGGTGCCACCGTCCGCCCCCCCCCCCCCCAGCCCGCCAGCCTTTGCAAACAACGAAACCCAAACGATCTTCCCCGCGGGTTTTTCCAAGCTCTGGTTCAGGTGATCCCGAGGCAGCCTTTGTTTGTTTGTTTGTTTGTTTATTTGTTTGCTTGTTTGTTTGCTTGTTTGTGGATCTGGGCTGCTGGGGCCAGTGGGGGTCTTGGGTGAGCTTCAAGGACCTGTCGGGCCACGAGGGATGTGCGGGTGTGGTGTGGGTGGAGAGCACAGGTGGGCAGCAGGCCCTGCGGGGGAGCGGGCCTGGCGGGGAGGGCAGGAGGCACGGACCGGCCCGGGAGGGACGCGGCGGCGGCGGCGGCGGCGGCGGCGGCGGTGGGGGGCGCTGCGGTGGCGGCGCTTAGGGCAGGTGGCGGCCGCTGTGGGTCGGTGGCTTGAGGCAAGAGAGAGCATTGCGAGGTGCGAGAGTGTGGGTGAGGGTTGCGGGGGGCGCGTGGGAGCGCGTGTGTGAGTGGGGGTGCGGGGCGCGGGGGGTCGGGGGCGCGGGGCGCGGGAGGTGGGCTCGGGAGAGGCAGGCGAAGGCAGCGGGCGAGCCGGGGCAAAAGGCGAGGCGAAAGGGCCCGGGGCGGGCCGGGGAGGCGAGCGGGAGCGCAAAACAAGTGGCCGCACCTGCGGCATATGGAGGTTCCCAGGCTAGGGGTCGAGCCACAGCCACTGTAGAAGCAACGCCGAGTAGTTATGTTGTGAGCCACACGGGAAGTCCGAGCTCTCGGCTGCCGAGAGGCGCTCAAATGGAGCCGGGCGGCTGACGTCACGGGCGTCGGCGCGGCGGCCGGGTGGGAGCGAGCGCCACCTGGTGGGCTGCCGGGGGATGGGAGCGCCGCGCGTTGCTGGAGGGGAGGGGAGTGGGGGGGGGTGTCCCGGCGTCCGGGGGGGCGGGGGGGTGGGGTGGGGTGGGGGCGGAGGGGTGGAGGGGGTGAGGGCGCGGGGGTGTGTCCCGGGGGTCGGGGGGGAGTGTGTGTGTGTGTGGGTGGGTGGGGGGATGTCCCGGGGGTCTGGGCTGGCGCTCGGGGGCTTCGGGACAGTGTGGAGCGGTGTGGGGACAGTGCCTCAGGGCCGCACGCTGGGATCGCCCCGCCCTGCCCTGGGGCCTGGCCGGCCTGGCCCTTGGCCTCCGCGGCTCCCCGGCTCCCGGGCCTCCCCTTCCGCCCCTGTGCAGGGGCACTCGTGTCCTGGAGGGACGGCGACCACCGGCTGCCCTGCCTGCCCAGTCCTCGGCCGTACTCAGCCCACGGCGGGCTCCTGGAGAGCCCTGGGCCGGGCCCCCCTCGGTAGTGCCAGGGAGGAAAACGGGGGCTGGTCTGCAGGGGCATTGGCCAGAGGCTGGCGACCACAACCACGGGGGTGGGGGGTGGGGGGTGGGGGGTGGAGTGGGGGGGGCGGCGCGGGGTGGGGTGGGGTGGGGTGGGGTGGAGTGGGGGGGGAACCTCCCGGCATGGGGGGTGGGGGGCGGGCCCGGTGGCTGTCTGGGGCGGGAGAGCCGGGGCCCCGAGCACAGCAAGGAGCCGCACCGCCAGCCCAATGGACCCGGTCCCCTGCCGCCCACCCGGGGTCTAGAGGGAGGGTCAGGCCGGGCCCGAAGCCTGCTGGACGCTGCTCTGTCCGCCGCTGGACGCCCAGGACGGTCCCCCTCGCGGGCCATGCCATCACAGCAGCCCCCCGCCGAGGAGCGCCCCAGGCTCGCGAGAAGGAGCGCCCCGGGGGAAGCCGAGGCGCTCCAAGCAGGATGAGGCTACCGGGGGCCGGCTGAGGCCAGGGAGGGCCCGGTTCCCGCCGTTCCCTGGGCTGCTGGCAGGGGCTCCTGGGCGCAAGCCCACCCAAGGCCTTGGAGGAAGTCCCAGGGCTCGGCTGGGCTCGGAGGCCAAGGGGCAGCCGAAGGGAGGGTGCAGAGGCAGGCAGGGGCCGGCTCCCTCCACCCCCACCGGGCCTCCCAGGCCCAGGCAGGCGCCGGCCTCTCGGGTCCTCAGAGCCATGGGGGGCCACGGAGGACAGGACGCAGGGAGAGCAGCACCCCACCCCCGCGGAGAAGGACCTCGCCTCGGGGGGGCCCTGCGGCCAGGGCCCCGGGTCCAGGGCGGGTGGGCTGTGTGAGCGGCAGGCCCCACCAGCTGGCCCTCCCTGCCTCCGTCTGGGATCAGACGACCAGTGTCCACGGCAGCCCGCGGAGCCGAGCCCCGGAAGCTGGGGCCATGGCCCTCGGCCCCAGGCTTCACCGCAGGGCCGGCGGCTGGGCTTCGGCGGCCAGAGGGTGACAGGCCTGAGCCCCAAGCACGCGAACGCAGGAGAGGCAAGACCCGGCCGGCTCTGTCCCTGCCCCCCGAGGCCGCCTTGGACCTGGCGGCGGCGGCGGCGGCGGCGGCGGCGGCCGGACACGAGCCGGGTGGTCTCCTGGGGCAAGACAGACCTTCTCAGGCTGAGGGCCCAAGCAAGGCCCAGCACCAGCCGCCTCCGCGTCAGGAAGGACGGAGCGGACCAAGGCAGGCCCACCGCCTGCCTGGCGGGCACCGAAGGCTTCGCTGGGGTTTCCCGGACACAGGAAGGGAGGGACGCGGGTCCGGGGAGGGCCAGGGGTTCGGAGCCCACAGCTGAGGTCCCGCCCGCAGAGAGCCGCCGGGAGGCCCAAGGGCTGCGAGGGTGGGCCTGGGAGGCGGCCGGAGGAGTCGGCCCAGGCGGAAACAGGCTCTGGGCAGAGGTCGTGCCTGCAAGCCATGCTTCTCGTGGCACGTGGACCCTGCCAGCCTCCCACCCGCCTTGCCCTTGGATCCCTGTGGGCCGCCAGGGCCCTCGGGCACTGGGGGATCCGCGTGGCCCGGCACGTGGCCTCAAGGCCGTTCACAGAGAGGGGTCGCCGGGCCGCTGGGCCGGGGCTGGTGTGCGTGTGTGTGTGTGCGCGGGCGTGTGTCTGTGCGTGTGTGTCCGTGTGTGCGTGCGTGTGTGTGAAGTTCTGGGGCAACCCTGCGTCGGACAAGCCCTCTCTGCACCATTTGCCCACCGGCCTCGGCTCATCTCCTGTCTCTGTCTCGGTCTCTCGGTCAGCTTCTCGCCGTCTGTCCAAGGGCAAGCCGGGTGGGGGTGGGGGTGGGGGTGGGGGTGGGGGGTGGAGAGGGTGGTACGCAAGAGACAAGGAACCCACTGGAGAAGAAAGATGATCTCGGGCCGTGGTGGAGACGACGTCTGAGGGAGGGACCAGGGACCCCTATGGGTGGCTCGCAGGAGGGGCCCCTGGGTGGAGAACTGAAAGGCGAGCGGGTTGTGGCTCTGCCCAGCGCGGTCACCCACCAGGCAGCCTCTCCTGTCACCCTGCTGGTCCTCACGTCAGCATCCACGCGTGCTGATCTCTAGCGGAGGGCTGGCCAGGCCCCGGGACACCCACGCCCGCCAGCGTGCGTGCACGCGCGCGCGCACACACCCCGCCCACCCCACCCCCCAAACACGCCCCTTCCCTCACCCCCACCAGGGGCAGTGACGGAGAGCTCTGTGATGGTGCCGCACGGGGAGGCCCCGTGAGGCCCCGGTGGCTGAAGGCCTCCCTCCTCGACAGAGTCAAGGGACCCACTCGCAGACATTTCCCCGCGCTGTACCGGCGGCTCCCCTGGCCCATCCATTCCACACAGCGCAGGTGGCATCCACAGAGCAGCCCAGAGGCCCATCCCCATCCATCCCAGGGCAGCCCCTTTCCCCCACCCCCACCCCCGCCCCCACCCGCCAAGCCCAAGTGTGTGCTCCTTGCCCACCATCCCCCCCGACACACACGCCCCCCCCCAACACGCCCCTTCCCTCACCCCCACAAGGGGCAGTGACAGAGAGCTCTGTGATGGTGCCGCACGGGTAGGCCCCGTGAGGCCCCGGTGGCTGAAGGCCTCCCTCCTCGACAGAGTCTCAGCCAAGCAGCCCTACACGGGCCGGCCCACACAAAGACCGAAGCCGGCCTCCAAACAGCTCCATTTCACCGGGACCAAACTTTCCCGGAAGCAGACCCGGGCACCCCTCTGTCTGTCGCCGCACTACTCACCAGAGCCAAGATCTGGAAGCCACCTAAAGGTCCACTGACAGGTGAGTGCACTTCGAAGGCCCGGGGACATCCATGCGATGGCATCGCACACAGCCAGGAAAAAGCGGCAGAACGAGTGCCATCTGCCGCCGCGGGGCTGGAACGAGAGACCCTCATACTAAGCGAAGGAAGCCAGAAAGGCAAAGACAAGTGCCCTAGGACATCACCTGTTGGTGGACTCTAAACGCCGCAACGGATGGCGCTATCTAAACACCCACCCGCAGACTCCAGAAACCGACGGTGGGCAAGGAGCACACACTTGGGCTTGGCAGGTGGGGGAAAGGGGCTGCCCTGGGATGGATGGGGATGGGCCCCTGGGCTGCTCTGTGGATGCCACCTGCGCTGTGTGGAATGGATGGGCCACGGGAGCCGCCGGTACAGCGCGGGGAAATGTCTGCGAGTGGGTCCCTTGGCGGACCAAGACCCCTGGAAGAAACATTGGACATCAGCTCGACTTTAATCGTAAGAATCGACCTCCGACTCAAAGCAGACGAAGCCACTGCATTGCTGACCGCAGGAGGATTGAGGACGCACGCCCAGCGCCCTCAGCTGCGGGCTCCAAACCCGAGTCAGTTCCCTGTGCAGAAAGAGGCTATCCTCCCAGGCTTCAAGTCAGCGCCAGCGACCTGACGGGGCCGTCTCGGGCATGGGGTGCCACCGTCCGCCCCCCCCCCCCCCCCCCAGCCCGCCAGCCTTTGCAAACAACGAAACCCAAACGATCTTCCCCGCGGGTTTTTCCAAGCTCTGGTTCAGGTGATCCCGAGAGAGCCTTTTTTTTTTTTTTTTTTTTTTTTTTTGGATCTGGGCTGCTGGGGCCAGTGGGGGTCTTGGGTGAGCTTCAAGGACCTGTCGGGCCACGAGGGATGTGCGGGTGTGGTGTGGGTGGAGAGCACAGGTGGGCAGCAGGCCCTGCGGGGGAGCGGGCCTGGCGGGGAGGGCAGGAGGCACGGACCGGCCCGGGAGGGACGCGGCGGCGGCGGCGGCGGCGGCGGCGGCGGTGGGGGGCGCTGCGGTGGCGGCGCTTAGGGCAGGTGGCGGCCGCTGTGGGTCGGTGGCTTGAGGCAAGAGAGAGCATTGCGAGGTGCGAGAGTGTGGGTGAGGGTTGCGGGGGGCGCGTGGGAGCGCGTGTGTGAGTGGGGGTGCGGGGCGCGGGGGGTCGGGGGCGCGGGGCGCGGGAGGTGGGCTCGGGAGAGGCAGGCGAAGGCAGCGGGCGAGCCGGGGCAAAAGGCGAGGCGAAAGGGCCCGGGGCGGGCCGGGGAGGCGAGCGGGAGCGCAAAACAAGTGGCCGCACCTGCGGCATATGGAGGTTCCCAGGCTAGGGGTCGAGCCACAGCCACTGTAGAAGCAACGCCGAGTAGTTATGTTGTGAGCCACACGGGAAGTCCGAGTTCTCGGCTGCCGAGAGGCGCTCAAATGGAGCCGGGCGGCTGACGTCACGGGCGTCGGCGCGGCGGCCGGGTGGGAGCGAGCGCCACCTGGTGGGCTGCCGGGGGATGGGAGCGCCGCGCGTTGCTGGAGGGGAGGGGAGTGGGGGGGGGTGTCCCGGCGTCCGGGGGGGCGGGGGGGTGGGGTGGGGTGGGGGCGGAGGGGTGGAGGGGGTGAGGGCGCGGGGGTGTGTCCCGGGGGTCGGGGGGGAGTGTGTGTGTGTGTGGGTGGGTGGGGGGATGTCCCGGGGGTCTGGGCTGGCGCTCGGGGGCTTCGGGACAGTGTGGAGCGGTGTGGGGACAGTGCCTCAGGGCCGCACGCTGGGATCGCCCCGCCCTGCCCTGGGGCCTGGCCGGCCTGGCCCTTGGCCTCCGCGGCTCCCCGGCTCCCGGGCCTCCCCTTCCGCCCCTGTGCAGGGGCACTCGTGTCCTGGAGGGACGGCGACCACCGGCTGCCCTGCCTGCCCAGTCCTCGGCCGTACTCAGCCCACGGCGGGCTCCTGGAGAGCCCTGGGCCGGGCCCCCCTCGGTAGTGCCAGGGAGGAAAACGGGGGCTGGTCTGCAGGGGCATTGGCCAGAGGCTGGCGACCACAACCACGGGGGTGGGGGGTGGGGGGTGGGGGGTGGAGTGGGGGGGCGGCGCGGGGTGGGGTGGGGTGGGGTGGGGTGGAGTGGGGGGGGAACCTCCCGGCATGGGGGGTGGGGGGCGGGCCCGGTGGCTGTCTGGGGCGGGAGAGCCGGGGCCCCGAGCACAGCAAGGAGCCGCACCGCCAGCCCAATGGACCCGGTCCCCTGCCGCCCACCCGGGGTCTAGAGGGAGGGTCAGGCCGGGCCCGAAGCCTGCTGGACGCTGCTCTGTCCGCCGCTGGACGCCCAGGACGGTCCCCCTCGCGGGCCATGCCATCACAGCAGCCCCCCGCCGAGGAGCGCCCCAGGCTCGCGAGAGGGAGCGCCCCGGGGGAAGCCGAGGCGCTCCAAGCAGGATGAGGCTACCGGGGGCCGGCTGAGGCCAGGGAGGGCCCGGTTCCCGCCGTTCCCTGGGCTGCTGGCAGGGGCTCCTGGGCGCAAGCCCACCCAAGGCCTTGGAGGAAGTCCCAGGGCTCGGCTGGGCTCGGAGGCCAAGGGGCAGCCGAAGGGAGGGTGCAGAGGCAGGCAGGGGCCGGCTCCCTCCACCCCCACCGGGCCTCCCAGGCCCAGGCAGGCGCCGGCCTCTCGGGTCCTCAGAGCCATGGGGGGCCACGGAGGACAGGACGCAGGGAGAGCAGCACCCCACCCCCGCGGAGAAGGACCTCGCCTCGGGGGGGCCCTGCGGCCAGGGCCCCGGGTCCAGGGCGGGTGGGCTGTGTGAGCGGCAGGCCCCACCAGCTGGCCCTCCCTGCCTCCGTCTGGGATCAGACGACCAGTGTCCACGGCAGCCCGCGGAGCCGAGCCCCGGAAGCTGGGGCCATGGCCCTCGGCCCCAGGCTTCACCGCAGGGCCGGCGGCTGGGCTTCGGCGGCCAGAGGGTGACAGGCCTGAGCCCCAAGCACGCGAACGCAGGAGAGGCAAGACCCGGCCGGCTCTGTCCCTGCCCCCCGAGGCCGCCTTGGACCTGGCGGCGGCGGCGGCGGCGGCGGCGGCGGCCGGACACGAGCCGGGTGGTCTCCTGGGGCAAGACAGACCTTCTCAGGCTGAGGGCCCAAGCAAGGCCCAGCACCAGCCGCCTCCGCGTCAGGAAGGACGGAGCGGACCAAGGCAGGCCCACCGCCTGCCTGGCGGGCACCGAAGGCTTCGCTGGGGTTTCCCGGACACAGGAAGGGAGGGACGCGGGTCCGGGGAGGGCCAGGGGTTCGGAGCCCACAGCTGAGGTCCCGCCCGCAGAGAGCCGCCGGGAGGCCCAAGGGCTGCGAGGGTGGGCCTGGGAGGCGGCCGGAGGAGTCGGCCCAGGCGGAAACAGGCTCTGGGCAGAGGTCGTGCCTGCAAGCCATGCTTCTCGTGGCACGTGGACCCTGCCAGCCTCCCACCCGCCTTGCCCTTGGATCCCTGTGGGCCGCCAGGGCCCTCGGGCACTGGGGGATCCGCGTGGCCCGGCACGTGGCCTCAAGGCCGTTCACAGAGAGGGGTCGCCGGGCCGCTGGGCCGGGGCTGGTGTGCGTGTGTGTGTGTGCGCGGGCGTGTGTCTGTGCGTGTGTGTCCGTGTGTGCGTGCGTGTGTGTGAAGTTCTGGGGCAACCCTGCGTCGGACAAGCCCTCTCTGCACCATTTGCCCACCGGCCTCGGCTCATCTCCTGTCTCTGTCTCGGTCTCTCGGTCAGCTTCTCGCCGTCTGTCCAAGGGCAAGCCGGGTGGGGGTGGGGGTAGGGGTGGGGGTGGGGGGTGGAGAGGGTGGTACGCAAGAGACAAGGAACCCACTGGAGAAGAAAGATGATCTCGGGCCGTGGTGGAGACGACGTCTGAGGGAGGGACCAGGGACCCCTATGGGTGGCTCGCAGGAGGGGCCCCTGGGTGGAGAACTGAAAGGCGAGCGGGTTGTGGCTCTGCCCAGCGCGGTCACCCACCAGGCAGCCTCTCCTGTCACCCTGCTGGTCCTCACGTCAGCATCCACGCGTGCTGATCTCTAGCGGAGGGCTGGCCAGGCCCCGGGACACCCACGCCCGCCAGCGTGCGTGCACGCGCGCGCGCACACACCCCGCCCACCCCACCCCCCAAACACGCCCCTTCCCTCACCCCCACCAGGGGCAGTGACGGAGAGCTCTGTGATGGTGCCGCACGGGGAGGCCCCGTGAGGCCCCGGTGGCTGAAGGCCTCCCTCCTCGACAGAGTCAAGGGACCCACTCGCAGACATTTCCCCGCGCTGTACCGGCGGCTCCCCTGGCCCATCCATTCCACACAGCGCAGGTGGCATCCACAGAGCAGCCCAGAGGCCCATCCCCATCCATCCCAGGGCAGCCCCTTTCCCCCACCCCCACCCCCGCCCCCACCCGCCAAGCCCAAGTGTGTGCTCCTTGCCCACCATCCCCCCCGACACACACGCCCCCCCCCAACACGCCCCTTCCCTCACCCCCACAAGGGGCAGTGACAGAGAGCTCTGTGATGGTGCCGCACGGGTAGGCCCCGTGAGGCCCCGGTGGCTGAAGGCCTCCCTCCTCGACAGAGTCTCAGCCAAGCAGCCCTACACGGGCCGGCCCACACAAAGACCGAAGCCGGCCTCCAAACAGCTCCATTTCACCGGGACCAAACTTTCCCGGAAGCAGACCCGGGCACCCCTCTGTCTGTCGCCGCACTACTCACCAGAGCCAAGATCTGGAAGCCACCTAAAGGTCCACTGACAGGTGAGTGCACTTCGAAGGCCCGGGGACATCCATGCGATGGCATCGCACACAGCCAGGAAAAAGCGGCAGAACGAGTGCCATCTGCCGCCGCGGGGCTGGAACGAGAGACCCTCATACTAAGCGAAGGAAGCCAGAAAGGCAAAGACAAGTGCCCTAGGACATCACCTGTTGGTGGACTCTAAACGCCGCAACGGATGGCGCTATCTAAACACCCACCCGCAGACTCCAGAAACCGACGGTGGGCAAGGAGCACACACTTGGGCTTGGCAGGTGGGGGAAAGGGGCTGCCCTGGGATGGATGGGGATGGGCCCCTGGGCTGCTCTGTGGATGCCACCTGCGCTGTGTGGAATGGATGGGCCACGGGAGCCGCCGGTACAGCGCGGGGAAATGTCTGCGAGTGGGTCCCTTGGCGGACCAAGACCCCTGGAAGAAACATTGGACATCAGCTCGACTTTAATCGTAAGAATCGACCTCCGACTCAAAGCAGACGAAGCCACTGCATTGCTGACCGCAGGAGGATTGAGGACGCACGCCCAGCGCCCTCAGCTGCGGGCTCCAAACCCGAGTCAGTTCCCTGTGCAGAAAGAGGCTATCCTCCCAGGCTTCAAGTCAGCGCCAGCGACCTGACGGGGCCGTCTCGGGCATGGGGTGCCACCGTCCGCCCCCCCCCCCACCCCAGCCCGCCAGCCTTTGCAAACAACGAAACCCAAACGATCTTCCCCGCGGGTTTTTCCAAGCTCTGGTTCAGGTGATCCCGAGAGAGCCTTTTTTTTTTTTTTTTTTTTTTTTTTGGATCTGGGCTGCTGGGGCCAGTGGGGGTCTTGGGTGAGCTTCAAGGACCTGTCGGGCCACGAGGGATGTGCGGGTGTGGTGTGGGTGGAGAGCACAGGTGGGCAGCAGGCCCTGCGGGGGAGCGGGCCTGGCGGGGAGGGCAGGAGGCACGGACCGGCCCGGGAGGGACGCGGCGGCGGCGGCGGCGGCGGCGGCGGCGGTGGGGGGCGCTGCGGTGGCGGCGCTTAGGGCAGGTGGCGGCCGCTGTGGGTCGGTGGCTTGAGGCAAGAGAGAGCATTGCGAGGTGCGAGAGTGTGGGTGAGGGTTGCGGGGGGCGCGTGGGAGCGCGTGTGTGAGTGGGGGTGCGGGGCGCGGGGGGTCGGGGGCGCGGGGCGCGGGAGGTGGGCTCGGGAGAGGCAGGCGAAGGCAGCGGGCGAGCCGGGGCAAAAGGCGAGGCGAAAGGGCCCGGGGCGGGCCGGGGAGGCGAGCGGGAGCGCAAAACAAGTGGCCGCACCTGCGGCATATGGAGGTTCCCAGGCTAGGGGTCGAGCCACAGCCACTGTAGAAGCAACGCCGAGTAGTTATGTTGTGAGCCACACGGGAAGTCCGAGTTCTCGGCTGCCGAGAGGCGCTCAAATGGAGCCGGGCGGCTGACGTCACGGGCGTCGGCGCGGCGGCCGGGTGGGAGCGAGCGCCACCTGGTGGGCTGCCGGGGGATGGGAGCGCCGCGCGTTGCTGGAGGGGAGGGGAGTGGGGGGGGGTGTCCCGGCGTCCGGGGGGGCGGGGGGGTGGGGTGGGGTGGGGGCGGAGGGGTGGAGGGGGTGAGGGCGCGGGGGTGTGTCCCGGGGGTCGGGGGGGAGTGTGTGTGTGTGTGGGTGGGTGGGGGGATGTCCCGGGGGTCTGGGCTGGCGCTCGGGGGCTTCGGGACAGTGTGGAGCGGTGTGGGGACAGTGCCTCAGGGCCGCACGCTGGGATCGCCCCGCCCTGCCCTGGGGCCTGGCCGGCCTGGCCCTTGGCCTCCGCGGCTCCCCGGCTCCCGGGCCTCCCCTTCCGCCCCTGTGCAGGGGCACTCGTGTCCTGGAGGGACGGCGACCACCGGCTGCCCTGCCTGCCCAGTCCTCGGCCGTACTCAGCCCACGGCGGGCTCCTGGAGAGCCCTGGGCCGGGCCCCCCTCGGTAGTGCCAGGGAGGAAAACGGGGGCTGGTCTGCAGGGGCATTGGCCAGAGGCTGGCGACCACAACCACGGGGGTGGGGGGTGGGGGGTGGGGGGTGGAGTGGGGGGGGCGGCGCGGGGTGGGGTGGGGTGGGGTGGGGTGGAGTGGGGGGGGAACCTCCCGGCATGGGGGGTGGGGGGCGGGCCCGGTGGCTGTCTGGGGCGGGAGAGCCGGGGCCCCGAGCACAGCAAGGAGCCGCACCGCCAGCCCAATGGACCCGGTCCCCTGCCGCCCACCCGGGGTCTAGAGGGAGGGTCAGGCCGGGCCCGAAGCCTGCTGGACGCTGCTCTGTCCGCCGCTGGACGCCCAGGACGGTCCCCCTCGCGGGCCATGCCATCACAGCAGCCCCCCGCCGAGGAGCGCCCCAGGCTCGCGAGAGGGAGCGCCCCGGGGGAAGCCGAGGCGCTCCAAGCAGGATGAGGCTACCGGGGGCCGGCTGAGGCCAGGGAGGGCCCGGTTCCCGCCGTTCCCTGGGCTGCTGGCAGGGGCTCCTGGGCGCAAGCCCACCCAAGGCCTTGGAGGAAGTCCCAGGGCTCGGCTGGGCTCGGAGGCCAAGGGGCAGCCGAAGGGAGGGTGCAGAGGCAGGCAGGGGCCGGCTCCCTCCACCCCCACCGGGCCTCCCAGGCCCAGGCAGGCGCCGGCCTCTCGGGTCCTCAGAGCCATGGGGGGCCACGGAGGACAGGACGCAGGGAGAGCAGCACCCCACCCCCGCGGAGAAGGACCTCGCCTCGGGGGGGCCCTGCGGCCAGGGCCCCGGGTCCAGGGCGGGTGGGCTGTGTGAGCGGCAGGCCCCACCAGCTGGCCCTCCCTGCCTCCGTCTGGGATCAGACGACCAGTGTCCACGGCAGCCCGCGGAGCCGAGCCCCGGAAGCTGGGGCCATGGCCCTCGGCCCCAGGCTTCACCGCAGGGCCGGCGGCTGGGCTTCGGCGGCCAGAGGGTGACAGGCCTGAGCCCCAAGCACGCGAACGCAGGAGAGGCAAGACCCGGCCGGCTCTGTCCCTGCCCCCCGAGGCCGCCTTGGACCTGGCGGCGGCGGCGGCGGCGGCGGCGGCGGCCGGACACGAGCCGGGTGGTCTCCTGGGGCAAGACAGACCTTCTCAGGCTGAGGGCCCAAGCAAGGCCCAGCACCAGCCGCCTCCGCGTCAGGAAGGACGGAGCGGACCAAGGCAGGCCCACCGCCTGCCTGGCGGGCACCGAAGGCTTCGCTGGGGTTTCCCGGACACAGGAAGGGAGGGACGCGGGTCCGGGGAGGGCCAGGGGTTCGGAGCCCACAGCTGAGGTCCCGCCCGCAGAGAGCCGCCGGGAGGCCCAAGGGCTGCGAGGGTGGGCCTGGGAGGCGGCCGGAGGAGTCGGCCCAGGCGGAAACAGGCTCTGGGCAGAGGTCGTGCCTGCAAGCCATGCTTCTCGTGGCACGTGGACCCTGCCAGCCTCCCACCCGCCTTGCCCTTGGATCCCTGTGGGCCGCCAGGGCCCTCGGGCACTGGGGGATCCGCGTGGCCCGGCACGTGGCCTCAAGGCCGTTCACAGAGAGGGGTCGCCGGGCCGCTGGGCCGGGGCTGGTGTGCGTGTGTGTGTGTGCGCGGGCGTGTGTCTGTGCGTGTGTGTCCGTGTGTGCGTGCGTGTGTGTGAAGTTCTGGGGCAACCCTGCGTCGGACAAGCCCTCTCTGCACCATTTGCCCACCGGCCTCGGCTCATCTCCTGTCTCTGTCTCGGTCTCTCGGTCAGCTTCTCGCCGTCTGTCCAAGGGCAAGCCGGGTGGGGGTGGGGGTGGGGGTGGGGGTGGGGGGTGGAGAGGGTGGTACGCAAGAGACAAGGAACCCACTGGAGAAGAAAGATGATCTCGGGCCGTGGTGGAGACGACGTCTGAGGGAGGGACCAGGGACCCCTATGGGTGGCTCGCAGGAGGGGCCCCTGGGTGGAGAACTGAAAGGCGAGCGGGTTGTGGCTCTGCCCAGCGCGGTCACCCACCAGGCAGCCTCTCCTGTCACCCTGCTGGTCCTCACGTCAGCATCCACGCGTGCTGATCTCTAGCGGAGGGCTGGCCAGGCCCCGGGACACCCACGCCCGCCAGCGTGCGTGCACGCGCGCGCGCACACACCCCGCCCACCCCACCCCCCAAACACGCCCCTTCCCTCACCCCCACCAGGGGCAGTGACGGAGAGCTCTGTGATGGTGCCGCACGGGGAGGCCCCGTGAGGCCCCGGTGGCTGAAGGCCTCCCTCCTCGACAGAGTCAAGGGACCCACTCGCAGACATTTCCCCGCGCTGTACCGGCGGCTCCCCTGGCCCATCCATTCCACACAGCGCAGGTGGCATCCACAGAGCAGCCCAGAGGCCCATCCCCATCCATCCCAGGGCAGCCCCTTTCCCCCACCCCCACCCCCGCCCCCACCCGCCAAGCCCAAGTGTGTGCTCCTTGCCCACCATCCCCCCCGACACACACGCCCCCCCCCAACACGCCCCTTCCCTCACCCCCACAAGGGGCAGTGACAGAGAGCTCTGTGATGGTGCCGCACGGGTAGGCCCCGTGAGGCCCCGGTGGCTGAAGGCCTCCCTCCTCGACAGAGTCTCAGCCAAGCAGCCCTACACGGGCCGGCCCACACAAAGACCGAAGCCGGCCTCCAAACAGCTCCATTTCACCGGGACCAAACTTTCCCGGAAGCAGACCCGGGCACCCCTCTGTCTGTCGCCGCACTACTCACCAGAGCCAAGATCTGGAAGCCACCTAAAGGTCCACTGACAGGTGAGTGCACTTCGAAGGCCCGGGGACATCCATGCGATGGCATCGCACACAGCCAGGAAAAAGCGGCAGAACGAGTGCCATCTGCCGCCGCGGGGCTGGAACGAGAGACCCTCATACTAAGCGAAGGAAGCCAGAAAGGCAAAGACAAGTGCCCTAGGACATCACCTGTTGGTGGACTCTAAACGCCGCAACGGATGGCGCTATCTAAACACCCACCCGCAGACTCCAGAAACCGACGGTGGGCAAGGAGCACACACTTGGGCTTGGCAGGTGGGGGAAAGGGGCTGCCCTGGGATGGATGGGGATGGGCCCCTGGGCTGCTCTGTGGATGCCACCTGCGCTGTGTGGAATGGATGGGCCACGGGAGCCGCCGGTACAGCGCGGGGAAATGTCTGCGAGTGGGTCCCTTGGCGGACCAAGACCCCTGGAAGAAACATTGGACATCAGCTCGACTTTAATCGTAAGAATCGACCTCCGACTCAAAGCAGACGAAGCCACTGCATTGCTGACCGCAGGAGGATTGAGGACGCACGCCCAGCGCCCTCAGCTGCGGGCTCCAAACCCGAGTCAGTTCCCTGTGCAGAAAGAGGCTATCCTCCCAGGCTTCAAGTCAGCGCCAGCGACCTGACGGGGCCGTCTCGGGCATGGGGTGCCACCGTCCGCCCCCCCCCCCCCCCAGCCCGCCAGCCTTTGCAAACAACGAAACCCAAACGATCTTCCCCGCGGGTTTTTCCAAGCTCTGGTTCAGGTGATCCCGAGAGAGCCTTTTTTTTTTTTTTTTTTTTTTTTTTGGATCTGGGCTGCTGGGGCCAGTGGGGGTCTTGGGTGAGCTTCAAGGACCTGTCGGGCCACGAGGGATGTGCGGGTGTGGTGTGGGTGGAGAGCACAGGTGGGCAGCAGGCCCTGCGGGGGAGCGGGCCTGGCGGGGAGGGCAGGAGGCACGGACCGGCCCGGGAGGGACGCGGCGGCGGCGGCGGCGGCGGCGGCGGCGGTGGGGGGCGCTGCGGTGGCGGCGCTTAGGGCAGGTGGCGGCCGCTGTGGGTCGGTGGCTTGAGGCAAGAGAGAGCATTGCGAGGTGCGAGAGTGTGGGTGAGGGTTGCGGGGGGCGCGTGGGAGCGCGTGTGTGAGTGGGGGTGCGGGGCGCGGGGGGTCGGGGGCGCGGGGCGCGGGAGGTGGGCTCGGGAGAGGCAGGCGAAGGCAGCGGGCGAGCCGGGGCAAAAGGCGAGGCGAAAGGGCCCGGGGCGGGCCGGGGAGGCGAGCGGGAGCGCAAAACAAGTGGCCGCACCTGCGGCATATGGAGGTTCCCAGGCTAGGGGTCGAGCCACAGCCACTGTAGAAGCAACGCCGAGTAGTTATGTTGTGAGCCACACGGGAAGTCCGAGTTCTCGGCTGCCGAGAGGCGCTCAAATGGAGCCGGGCGGCTGACGTCACGGGCGTCGGCGCGGCGGCCGGGTGGGAGCGAGCGCCACCTGGTGGGCTGCCGGGGGATGGGAGCGCCGCGCGTTGCTGGAGGGGAGGGGAGTGGGGGGGGGTGTCCCGGCGTCCGGGGGGGCGGGGGGGTGGGGTGGGGTGGGGGCGGAGGGGTGGAGGGGGTGAGGGCGCGGGGGTGTGTCCCGGGGGTCGGGGGGGAGTGTGTGTGTGTGTGGGTGGGTGGGGGGATGTCCCGGGGGTCTGGGCTGGCGCTCGGGGGCTTCGGGACAGTGTGGAGCGGTGTGGGGACAGTGCCTCAGGGCCGCACGCTGGGATCGCCCCGCCCTGCCCTGGGGCCTGGCCGGCCTGGCCCTTGGCCTCCGCGGCTCCCCGGCTCCCGGGCCTCCCCTTCCGCCCCTGTGCAGGGGCACTCGTGTCCTGGAGGGACGGCGACCACCGGCTGCCCTGCCTGCCCAGTCCTCGGCCGTACTCAGCCCACGGCGGGCTCCTGGAGAGCCCTGGGCCGGGCCCCCCTCGGTAGTGCCAGGGAGGAAAACGGGGGCTGGTCTGCAGGGGCATTGGCCAGAGGCTGGCGACCACAACCACGGGGGTGGGGGGTGGGGGGTGGGGGGTGGAGTGGGGGGGGCGGCGCGGGGTGGGGTGGGGTGGGGTGGGGTGGAGTGGGGGGGGAACCTCCCGGCATGGGGGGTGGGGGGCGGGCCCGGTGGCTGTCTGGGGCGGGAGAGCCGGGGCCCCGAGCACAGCAAGGAGCCGCACCGCCAGCCCAATGGACCCGGTCCCCTGCCGCCCACCCGGGGTCTAGAGGGAGGGTCAGGCCGGGCCCGAAGCCTGCTGGACGCTGCTCTGTCCGCCGCTGGACGCCCAGGACGGTCCCCCTCGCGGGCCATGCCATCACAGCAGCCCCCCGCCGAGGAGCGCCCCAGGCTCGCGAGAGGGAGCGCCCCGGGGGAAGCCGAGGCGCTCCAAGCAGGATGAGGCTACCGGGGGCCGGCTGAGGCCAGGGAGGGCCCGGTTCCCGCCGTTCCCTGGGCTGCTGGCAGGGGCTCCTGGGCGCAAGCCCACCCAAGGCCTTGGAGGAAGTCCCAGGGCTCGGCTGGGCTCGGAGGCCAAGGGGCAGCCGAAGGGAGGGTGCAGAGGCAGGCAGGGGCCGGCTCCCTCCACCCCCACCGGGCCTCCCAGGCCCAGGCAGGCGCCGGCCTCTCGGGTCCTCAGAGCCATGGGGGGCCACGGAGGACAGGACGCAGGGAGAGCAGCACCCCACCCCCGCGGAGAAGGACCTCGCCTCGGGGGGGCCCTGCGGCCAGGGCCCCGGGTCCAGGGCGGGTGGGCTGTGTGAGCGGCAGGCCCCACCAGCTGGCCCTCCCTGCCTCCGTCTGGGATCAGACGACCAGTGTCCACGGCAGCCCGCGGAGCCGAGCCCCGGAAGCTGGGGCCATGGCCCTCGGCCCCAGGCTTCACCGCAGGGCCGGCGGCTGGGCTTCGGCGGCCAGAGGGTGACAGGCCTGAGCCCCAAGCACGCGAACGCAGGAGAGGCAAGACCCGGCCGGCTCTGTCCCTGCCCCCCGAGGCCGCCTTGGACCTGGCGGCGGCGGCGGCGGCGGCGGCGGCGGCCGGACACGAGCCGGGTGGTCTCCTGGGGCAAGACAGACCTTCTCAGGCTGAGGGCCCAAGCAAGGCCCAGCACCAGCCGCCTCCGCGTCAGGAAGGACGGAGCGGACCAAGGCAGGCCCACCGCCTGCCTGGCGGGCACCGAAGGCTTCGCTGGGGTTTCCCGGACACAGGAAG
Organism: Sus scrofa; assembly: GCF_054392235.1. Taxonomy (NCBI): domain Eukaryota; kingdom Metazoa; phylum Chordata; class Mammalia; order Artiodactyla; family Suidae; genus Sus; species Sus scrofa. The sequence goes on from NW_028146970.1 coordinate 140,063, forward strand.
GGAGGGACGCGGGTCCGGGGAGGGCCAGGGGTTCGGAGCCCACAGCTGAGGTCCCGCCCGCAGAGAGCCGCCGGGAGGCCCAAGGGCTGCGAGGGTGGGCCTGGGAGGCGGCCGGAGGAGTCGGCCCAGGCGGAAACAGGCTCTGGGCAGAGGTCGTGCCTGCAAGCCATGCTTCTCGTGGCACGTGGACCCTGCCAGCCTCCCACCCGCCTTGCCCTTGGATCCCTGTGGGCCGCCAGGGCCCTCGGGCACTGGGGGATCCGCGTGGCCCGGCACGTGGCCTCAAGGCCGTTCACAGAGAGGGGTCGCCGGGCCGCTGGGCCGGGGCTGGTGTGCGTGTGTGTGTGTGCGCGGGCGTGTGTCTGTGCGTGTGTGTCCGTGTGTGCGTGCGTGTGTGTGAAGTTCTGGGGCAACCCTGCGTCGGACAAGCCCTCTCTGCACCATTTGCCCACCGGCCTCGGCTCATCTCCTGTCTCTGTCTCGGTCTCTCGGTCAGCTTCTCGCCGTCTGTCCAAGGGCAAGCCGGGTGGGGGTGGGGGTGGGGGTGGGGGTGGGGGGTGGAGAGGGTGGTACGCAAGAGACAAGGAACCCACTGGAGAAGAAAGATGATCTCGGGCCGTGGTGGAGACGACGTCTGAGGGAGGGACCAGGGACCCCTATGGGTGGCTCGCAGGAGGGGCCCCTGGGTGGAGAACTGAAAGGCGAGCGGGTTGTGGCTCTGCCCAGCGCGGTCACCCACCAGGCAGCCTCTCCTGTCACCCTGCTGGTCCTCACGTCAGCATCCACGCGTGCTGATCTCTAGCGGAGGGCTGGCCAGGCCCCGGGACACCCACGCCCGCCAGCGTGCGTGCACGCGCGCGCGCACACACCCCGCCCACCCCACCCCCCAAACACGCCCCTTCCCTCACCCCCACCAGGGGCAGTGACGGAGAGCTCTGTGATGGTGCCGCACGGGGAGGCCCCGTGAGGCCCCGGTGGCTGAAGGCCTCCCTCCTCGACAGAGTCAAGGGACCCACTCGCAGACATTTCCCCGCGCTGTACCGGCGGCTCCCCTGGCCCATCCATTCCACACAGCGCAGGTGGCATCCACAGAGCAGCCCAGAGGCCCATCCCCATCCATCCCAGGGCAGCCCCTTTCCCCCACCCCCACCCCCGCCCCCACCCGCCAAGCCCAAGTGTGTGCTCCTTGCCCACCATCCCCCCCGACACACACGCCCCCCCCCAACACGCCCCTTCCCTCACCCCCACAAGGGGCAGTGACAGAGAGCTCTGTGATGGTGCCGCACGGGTAGGCCCCGTGAGGCCCCGGTGGCTGAAGGCCTCCCTCCTCGACAGAGTCTCAGCCAAGCAGCCCTACACGGGCCGGCCCACACAAAGACCGAAGCCGGCCTCCAAACAGCTCCATTTCACCGGGACCAAACTTTCCCGGAAGCAGACCCGGGCACCCCTCTGTCTGTCGCCGCACTACTCACCAGAGCCAAGATCTGGAAGCCACCTAAAGGTCCACTGACAGGTGAGTGCACTTCGAAGGCCCGGGGACATCCATGCGATGGCATCGCACACAGCCAGGAAAAAGCGGCAGAACGAGTGCCATCTGCCGCCGCGGGGCTGGAACGAGAGACCCTCATACTAAGCGAAGGAAGCCAGAAAGGCAAAGACAAGTGCCCTAGGACATCACCTGTTGGTGGACTCTAAACGCCGCAACGGATGGCGCTATCTAAACACCCACCCGCAGACTCCAGAAACCGACGGTGGGCAAGGAGCACACACTTGGGCTTGGCAGGTGGGGGAAAGGGGCTGCCCTGGGATGGATGGGGATGGGCCCCTGGGCTGCTCTGTGGATGCCACCTGCGCTGTGTGGAATGGATGGGCCACGGGAGCCGCCGGTACAGCGCGGGGAAATGTCTGCGAGTGGGTCCCTTGGCGGACCAAGACCCCTGGAAGAAACATTGGACATCAGCTCGACTTTAATCGTAAGAATCGACCTCCGACTCAAAGCAGACGAAGCCACTGCATTGCTGACCGCAGGAGGATTGAGGACGCACGCCCAGCGCCCTCAGCTGCGGGCTCCAAACCCGAGTCAGTTCCCTGTGCAGAAAGAGGCTATCCTCCCAGGCTTCAAGTCAGCGCCAGCGACCTGACGGGGCCGTCTCGGGCATGGGGTGCCACCGTCCGCCCCCCCCCCCACCCCAGCCCGCCAGCCTTTGCAAACAACGAAACCCAAACGATCTTCCCCGCGGGTTTTTCCAAGCTCTGGTTCAGGTGATCCCGAGAGAGCCTTTTTTTTTTTTTTTTTTTTTTTTTGGATCTGGGCTGCTGGGGCCAGTGGGGGTCTTGGGTGAGCTTCAAGGACCTGTCGGGCCACGAGGGATGTGCGGGTGTGGTGTGGGTGGAGAGCACAGGTGGGCAGCAGGCCCTGCGGGGGAGCGGGCCTGGCGGGGAGGGCAGGAGGCACGGACCGGCCCGGGAGGGACGCGGCGGCGGCGGCGGCGGCGGCGGCGGCGGTGGGGGGCGCTGCGGTGGCGGCGCTTAGGGCAGGTGGCGGCCGCTGTGGGTCGGTGGCTTGAGGCAAGAGAGAGCATTGCGAGGTGCGAGAGTGTGGGTGAGGGTTGCGGGGGGCGCGTGGGAGCGCGTGTGTGAGTGGGGGTGCGGGGCGCGGGGGGTCGGGGGCGCGGGGCGCGGGAGGTGGGCTCGGGAGAGGCAGGCGAAGGCAGCGGGCGAGCCGGGGCAAAAGGCGAGGCGAAAGGGCCCGGGGCGGGCCGGGGAGGCGAGCGGGAGCGCAAAACAAGTGGCCGCACCTGCGGCATATGGAGGTTCCCAGGCTAGGGGTCGAGCCACAGCCACTGTAGAAGCAACGCCGAGTAGTTATGTTGTGAGCCACACGGGAAGTCCGAGTTCTCGGCTGCCGAGAGGCGCTCAAATGGAGCCGGGCGGCTGACGTCACGGGCGTCGGCGCGGCGGCCGGGTGGGAGCGAGCGCCACCTGGTGGGCTGCCGGGGGATGGGAGCGCCGCGCGTTGCTGGAGGGGAGGGGAGTGGGGGGGGGTGTCCCGGCGTCCGGGGGGGCGGGGGGGTGGGGTGGGGTGGGGGCGGAGGGGTGGAGGGGGTGAGGGCGCGGGGGTGTGTCCCGGGGGTCGGGGGGGAGTGTGTGTGTGTGTGGGTGGGTGGGGGGATGTCCCGGGGGTCTGGGCTGGCGCTCGGGGGCTTCGGGACAGTGTGGAGCGGTGTGGGGACAGTGCCTCAGGGCCGCACGCTGGGATCGCCCCGCCCTGCCCTGGGGCCTGGCCGGCCTGGCCCTTGGCCTCCGCGGCTCCCCGGCTCCCGGGCCTCCCCTTCCGCCCCTGTGCAGGGGCACTCGTGTCCTGGAGGGACGGCGACCACCGGCTGCCCTGCCTGCCCAGTCCTCGGCCGTACTCAGCCCACGGCGGGCTCCTGGAGAGCCCTGGGCCGGGCCCCCCTCGGTAGTGCCAGGGAGGAAAACGGGGGCTGGTCTGCAGGGGCATTGGCCAGAGGCTGGCGACCACAACCACGGGGGTGGGGGGTGGGGGGTGGGGGGTGGAGTGGGGGGGGCGGCGCGGGGTGGGGTGGGGTGGGGTGGGGTGGAGTGGGGGGGGAACCTCCCGGCATGGGGGGTGGGGGGCGGGCCCGGTGGCTGTCTGGGGCGGGAGAGCCGGGGCCCCGAGCACAGCAAGGAGCCGCACCGCCAGCCCAATGGACCCGGTCCCCTGCCGCCCACCCGGGGTCTAGAGGGAGGGTCAGGCCGGGCCCGAAGCCTGCTGGACGCTGCTCTGTCCGCCGCTGGACGCCCAGGACGGTCCCCCTCGCGGGCCATGCCATCACAGCAGCCCCCCGCCGAGGAGCGCCCCAGGCTCGCGAGAAGGAGCGCCCCGGGGGAAGCCGAGGCGCTCCAAGCAGGATGAGGCTACCGGGGGCCGGCTGAGGCCAGGGAGGGCCCGGTTCCCGCCGTTCCCTGGGCTGCTGGCAGGGGCTCCTGGGCGCAAGCCCACCCAAGGCCTTGGAGGAAGTCCCAGGGCTCGGCTGGGCTCGGAGGCCAAGGGGCAGCCGAAGGGAGGGTGCAGAGGCAGGCAGGGGCCGGCTCCCTCCACCCCCACCGGGCCTCCCAGGCCCAGGCAGGCGCCGGCCTCTCGGGTCCTCAGAGCCATGGGGGGCCACGGAGGACAGGACGCAGGGAGAGCAGCACCCCACCCCCGCGGAGAAGGACCTCGCCTCGGGGGGGCCCTGCGGCCAGGGCCCCGGGTCCAGGGCGGGTGGGCTGTGTGAGCGGCAGGCCCCACCAGCTGGCCCTCCCTGCCTCCGTCTGGGATCAGACGACCAGTGTCCACGGCAGCCCGCGGAGCCGAGCCCCGGAAGCTGGGGCCATGGCCCTCGGCCCCAGGCTTCACCGCAGGGCCGGCGGCTGGGCTTCGGCGGCCAGAGGGTGACAGGCCTGAGCCCCAAGCACGCGAACGCAGGAGAGGCAAGACCCGGCCGGCTCTGTCCCTGCCCCCCGAGGCCGCCTTGGACCTGGCGGCGGCGGCGGCGGCGGCGGCGGCGGCCGGACACGAGCCGGGTGGTCTCCTGGGGCAAGACAGACCTTCTCAGGCTGAGGGCCCAAGCAAGGCCCAGCACCAGCCGCCTCCGCGTCAGGAAGGACGGAGCGGACCAAGGCAGGCCCACCGCCTGCCTGGCGGGCACCGAAGGCTTCGCTGGGGTTTCCCGGACACAGGAAGGGAGGGACGCGGGTCCGGGGAGGGCCAGGGGTTCGGAGCCCACAGCTGAGGTCCCGCCCGCAGAGAGCCGCCGGGAGGCCCAAGGGCTGCGAGGGTGGGCCTGGGAGGCGGCCGGAGGAGTCGGCCCAGGCGGAAACAGGCTCTGGGCAGAGGTCGTGCCTGCAAGCCATGCTTCTCGTGGCACGTGGACCCTGCCAGCCTCCCACCCGCCTTGCCCTTGGATCCCTGTGGGCCGCCAGGGCCCTCGGGCACTGGGGGATCCGCGTGGCCCGGCACGTGGCCTCAAGGCCGTTCACAGAGAGGGGTCGCCGGGCCGCTGGGCCGGGGCTGGTGTGCGTGTGTGTGTGTGCGCGGGCGTGTGTCTGTGCGTGTGTGTCCGTGTGTGCGTGCGTGTGTGTGAAGTTCTGGGGCAACCCTGCGTCGGACAAGCCCTCTCTGCACCATTTGCCCACCGGCCTCGGCTCATCTCCTGTCTCTGTCTCGGTCTCTCGGTCAGCTTCTCGCCGTCTGTCCAAGGGCAAGCCGGGTGGGGGTGGGGGTGGGGGTGGGGGTGGGGGGTGGAGAGGGTGGTACGCAAGAGACAAGGAACCCACTGGAGAAGAAAGATGATCTCGGGCCGTGGTGGAGACGACGTCTGAGGGAGGGACCAGGGACCCCTATGGGTGGCTCGCAGGAGGGGCCCCTGGGTGGAGAACTGAAAGGCGAGCGGGTTGTGGCTCTGCCCAGCGCGGTCACCCACCAGGCAGCCTCTCCTGTCACCCTGCTGGTCCTCACGTCAGCATCCACGCGTGCTGATCTCTAGCGGAGGGCTGGCCAGGCCCCGGGACACCCACGCCCGCCAGCGTGCGTGCACGCGCGCGCGCACACACCCCGCCCACCCCACCCCCCAAACACGCCCCTTCCCTCACCCCCACCAGGGGCAGTGACGGAGAGCTCTGTGATGGTGCCGCACGGGGAGGCCCCGTGAGGCCCCGGTGGCTGAAGGCCTCCCTCCTCGACAGAGTCAAGGGACCCACTCGCAGACATTTCCCCGCGCTGTACCGGCGGCTCCCCTGGCCCATCCATTCCACACAGCGCAGGTGGCATCCACAGAGCAGCCCAGAGGCCCATCCCCATCCATCCCAGGGCAGCCCCTTTCCCCCACCCCCACCCCCGCCCCCACCCGCCAAGCCCAAGTGTGTGCTCCTTGCCCACCATCCCCCCCGACACACACGCCCCCCCCCAACACGCCCCTTCCCTCACCCCCACAAGGGGCAGTGACAGAGAGCTCTGTGATGGTGCCGCACGGGTAGGCCCCGTGAGGCCCCGGTGGCTGAAGGCCTCCCTCCTCGACAGAGTCTCAGCCAAGCAGCCCTACACGGGCCGGCCCACACAAAGACCGAAGCCGGCCTCCAAACAGCTCCATTTCACCGGGACCAAACTTTCCCGGAAGCAGACCCGGGCACCCCTCTGTCTGTCGCCGCACTACTCACCAGAGCCAAGATCTGGAAGCCACCTAAAGGTCCACTGACAGGTGAGTGCACTTCGAAGGCCCGGGGACATCCATGCGATGGCATCGCACACAGCCAGGAAAAAGCGGCAGAACGAGTGCCATCTGCCGCCGCGGGGCTGGAACGAGAGACCCTCATACTAAGCGAAGGAAGCCAGAAAGGCAAAGACAAGTGCCCTAGGACATCACCTGTTGGTGGACTCTAAACGCCGCAACGGATGGCGCTATCTAAACACCCACCCGCAGACTCCAGAAACCGACGGTGGGCAAGGAGCACACACTTGGGCTTGGCAGGTGGGGGAAAGGGGCTGCCCTGGGATGGATGGGGATGGGCCCCTGGGCTGCTCTGTGGATGCCACCTGCGCTGTGTGGAATGGATGGGCCACGGGAGCCGCCGGTACAGCGCGGGGAAATGTCTGCGAGTGGGTCCCTTGGCGGACCAAGACCCCTGGAAGAAACATTGGACATCAGCTCGACTTTAATCGTAAGAATCGACCTCCGACTCAAAGCAGACGAAGCCACTGCATTGCTGACCGCAGGAGGATTGAGGACGCACGCCCAGCGCCCTCAGCTGCGGGCTCCAAACCCGAGTCAGTTCCCTGTGCAGAAAGAGGCTATCCTCCCAGGCTTCAAGTCAGCGCCAGCGACCTGACGGGGCCGTCTCGGGCATGGGGTGCCACCGTCCGCCCCCCCCCCCCCCCCAGCCCGCCAGCCTTTGCAAACAACGAAACCCAAACGATCTTCCCCGCGGGTTTTTCCAAGCTCTGGTTCAGGTGATCCCGAGAGAGCCTTTTTTTTTTTTTTTTTTTTTTTTTGGATCTGGGCTGCTGGGGCCAGTGGGGGTCTTGGGTGAGCTTCAAGGACCTGTCGGGCCACGAGGGATGTGCGGGTGTGGTGTGGGTGGAGAGCACAGGTGGGCAGCAGGCCCTGCGGGGGAGCGGGCCTGGCGGGGAGGGCAGGAGGCACGGACCGGCCCGGGAGGGACGCGGCGGCGGCGGCGGCGGCGGCGGCGGCGGTGGGGGGCGCTGCGGTGGCGGCGCTTAGGGCAGGTGGCGGCCGCTGTGGGTCGGTGGCTTGAGGCAAGAGAGAGCATTGCGAGGTGCGAGAGTGTGGGTGAGGGTTGCGGGGGGCGCGTGGGAGCGCGTGTGTGAGTGGGGGTGCGGGGCGCGGGGGGTCGGGGGCGCGGGGCGCGGGAGGTGGGCTCGGGAGAGGCAGGCGAAGGCAGCGGGCGAGCCGGGGCAAAAGGCGAGGCGAAAGGGCCCGGGGCGGGCCGGGGAGGCGAGCGGGAGCGCAAAACAAGTGGCCGCACCTGCGGCATATGGAGGTTCCCAGGCTAGGGGTCGAGCCACAGCCACTGTAGAAGCAACGCCGAGTAGTTATGTTGTGAGCCACACGGGAAGTCCGAGTTCTCGGCTGCCGAGAGGCGCTCAAATGGAGCCGGGCGGCTGACGTCACGGGCGTCGGCGCGGCGGCCGGGTGGGAGCGAGCGCCACCTGGTGGGCTGCCGGGGGATGGGAGCGCCGCGCGTTGCTGGAGGGGAGGGGAGTGGGGGGGGGTGTCCCGGCGTCCGGGGGGGCGGGGGGGTGGGGTGGGGTGGGGGCGGAGGGGTGGAGGGGGTGAGGGCGCGGGGGTGTGTCCCGGGGGTCGGGGGGGAGTGTGTGTGTGTGTGGGTGGGTGGGGGGATGTCCCGGGGGTCTGGGCTGGCGCTCGGGGGCTTCGGGACAGTGTGGAGCGGTGTGGGGACAGTGCCTCAGGGCCGCACGCTGGGATCGCCCCGCCCTGCCCTGGGGCCTGGCCGGCCTGGCCCTTGGCCTCCGCGGCTCCCCGGCTCCCGGGCCTCCCCTTCCGCCCCTGTGCAGGGGCACTCGTGTCCTGGAGGGACGGCGACCACCGGCTGCCCTGCCTGCCCAGTCCTCGGCCGTACTCAGCCCACGGCGGGCTCCTGGAGAGCCCTGGGCCGGGCCCCCCTCGGTAGTGCCAGGGAGGAAAACGGGGGCTGGTCTGCAGGGGCATTGGCCAGAGGCTGGCGACCACAACCACGGGGGTGGGGGGTGGGGGGTGGGGGGTGGAGTGGGGGGGGCGGCGCGGGGTGGGGTGGGGTGGGGTGGGGTGGAGTGGGGGGGGAACCTCCCGGCATGGGGGGTGGGGGGCGGGCCCGGTGGCTGTCTGGGGCGGGAGAGCCGGGGCCCCGAGCACAGCAAGGAGCCGCACCGCCAGCCCAATGGACCCGGTCCCCTGCCGCCCACCCGGGGTCTAGAGGGAGGGTCAGGCCGGGCCCGAAGCCTGCTGGACGCTGCTCTGTCCGCCGCTGGACGCCCAGGACGGTCCCCCTCGCGGGCCATGCCATCACAGCAGCCCCCCGCCGAGGAGCGCCCCAGGCTCGCGAGAAGGAGCGCCCCGGGGGAAGCCGAGGCGCTCCAAGCAGGATGAGGCTACCGGGGGCCGGCTGAGGCCAGGGAGGGCCCGGTTCCCGCCGTTCCCTGGGCTGCTGGCAGGGGCTCCTGGGCGCAAGCCCACCCAAGGCCTTGGAGGAAGTCCCAGGGCTCGGCTGGGCTCGGAGGCCAAGGGGCAGCCGAAGGGAGGGTGCAGAGGCAGGCAGGGGCCGGCTCCCTCCACCCCCACCGGGCCTCCCAGGCCCAGGCAGGCGCCGGCCTCTCGGGTCCTCAGAGCCATGGGGGGCCACGGAGGACAGGACGCAGGGAGAGCAGCACCCCACCCCCGCGGAGAAGGACCTCGCCTCGGGGGGGCCCTGCGGCCAGGGCCCCGGGTCCAGGGCGGGTGGGCTGTGTGAGCGGCAGGCCCCACCAGCTGGCCCTCCCTGCCTCCGTCTGGGATCAGACGACCAGTGTCCACGGCAGCCCGCGGAGCCGAGCCCCGGAAGCTGGGGCCATGGCCCTCGGCCCCAGGCTTCACCGCAGGGCCGGCGGCTGGGCTTCGGCGGCCAGAGGGTGACAGGCCTGAGCCCCAAGCACGCGAACGCAGGAGAGGCAAGACCCGGCCGGCTCTGTCCCTGCCCCCCGAGGCCGCCTTGGACCTGGCGGCGGCGGCGGCGGCGGCGGCGGCGGCCGGACACGAGCCGGGTGGTCTCCTGGGGCAAGACAGACCTTCTCAGGCTGAGGGCCCAAGCAAGGCCCAGCACCAGCCGCCTCCGCGTCAGGAAGGACGGAGCGGACCAAGGCAGGCCCACCGCCTGCCTGGCGGGCACCGAAGGCTTCGCTGGGGTTTCCCGGACACAGGAAGGGAGGGACGCGGGTCCGGGGAGGGCCAGGGGTTCGGAGCCCACAGCTGAGGTCCCGCCCGCAGAGAGCCGCCGGGAGGCCCAAGGGCTGCGAGGGTGGGCCTGGGAGGCGGCCGGAGGAGTCGGCCCAGGCGGAAACAGGCTCTGGGCAGAGGTCGTGCCTGCAAGCCATGCTTCTCGTGGCACGTGGACCCTGCCAGCCTCCCACCCGCCTTGCCCTTGGATCCCTGTGGGCCGCCAGGGCCCTCGGGCACTGGGGGATCCGCGTGGCCCGGCACGTGGCCTCAAGGCCGTTCACAGAGAGGGGTCGCCGGGCCGCTGGGCCGGGGCTGGTGTGCGTGTGTGTGTGTGCGCGGGCGTGTGTCTGTGCGTGTGTGTCCGTGTGTGCGTGCGTGTGTGTGAAGTTCTGGGGCAACCCTGCGTCGGACAAGCCCTCTCTGCACCATTTGCCCACCGGCCTCGGCTCATCTCCTGTCTCTGTCTCGGTCTCTCGGTCAGCTTCTCGCCGTCTGTCCAAGGGCAAGCCGGGTGGGGGTGGGGGTGGGGGTGGGGGTGGGGGGTGGAGAGGGTGGTACGCAAGAGACAAGGAACCCACTGGAGAAGAAAGATGATCTCGGGCCGTGGTGGAGACGACGTCTGAGGGAGGGACCAGGGACCCCTATGGGTGGCTCGCAGGAGGGGCCCCTGGGTGGAGAACTGAAAGGCGAGCGGGTTGTGGCTCTGCCCAGCGCGGTCACCCACCAGGCAGCCTCTCCTGTCACCCTGCTGGTCCTCACGTCAGCATCCACGCGTGCTGATCTCTAGCGGAGGGCTGGCCAGGCCCCGGGACACCCACGCCCGCCAGCGTGCGTGCACGCGCGCGCGCACACACCCCCGCCCACCCCACCCCCCAAACACGCCCCTTCCCTCACCCCCACCAGGGGCAGTGACGGAGAGCTCTGTGATGGTGCCGCACGGGGAGGCCCCGTGAGGCCCCGGTGGCTGAAGGCCTCCCTCCTCGACAGAGTCAAGGGACCCACTCGCAGACATTTCCCCGCGCTGTACCGGCGGCTCCCCTGGCCCATCCATTCCACACAGCGCAGGTGGCATCCACAGAGCAGCCCAGAGGCCCATCCCCATCCATCCCAGGGCAGCCCCTTTCCCCCACCCCCACCCCCGCCCCCACCCGCCAAGCCCAAGTGTGTGCTCCTTGCCCACCATCCCCCCCGACACACACGCCCCCCCCCAACACGCCCCTTCCCTCACCCCCACAAGGGGCAGTGACAGAGAGCTCTGTGATGGTGCCGCACGGGTAGGCCCCGTGAGGCCCCGGTGGCTGAAGGCCTCCCTCCTCGACAGAGTCTCAGCCAAGCAGCCCTACACGGGCCGGCCCACACAAAGACCGAAGCCGGCCTCCAAACAGCTCCATTTCACCGGGACCAAACTTTCCCGGAAGCAGACCCGGGCACCCCTCTGTCTGTCGCCGCACTACTCACCAGAGCCAAGATCTGGAAGCCACCTAAAGGTCCACTGACAGGTGAGTGCACTTCGAAGGCCCGGGGACATCCATGCGATGGCATCGCACACAGCCAGGAAAAAGCGGCAGAACGAGTGCCATCTGCCGCCGCGGGGCTGGAACGAGAGACCCTCATACTAAGCGAAGGAAGCCAGAAAGGCAAAGACAAGTGCCCTAGGACATCACCTGTTGGTGGACTCTAAACGCCGCAACGGATGGCGCTATCTAAACACCCACCCGCAGACTCCAGAAACCGACGGTGGGCAAGGAGCACACACTTGGGCTTGGCAGGTGGGGGAAAGGGGCTGCCCTGGGATGGATGGGGATGGGCCCCTGGGCTGCTCTGTGGATGCCACCTGCGCTGTGTGGAATGGATGGGCCACGGGAGCCGCCGGTACAGCGCGGGGAAATGTCTGCGAGTGGGTCCCTTGGCGGACCAAGACCCCTGGAAGAAACATTGGACATCAGCTCGACTTTAATCGTAAGAATCGACCTCCGACTCAAAGCAGACGAAGCCACTGCATTGCTGACCGCAGGAGGATTGAGGACGCACGCCCAGCGCCCTCAGCTGCGGGCTCCAAACCCGAGTCAGTTCCCTGTGCAGAAAGAGGCTATCCTCCCAGGCTTCAAGTCAGCGCCAGCGACCTGACGGGGCCGTCTCGGGCATGGGGTGCCACCGTCCGCCCCCCCCCCCACCCCAGCCCGCCAGCCTTTGCAAACAACGAAACCCAAACGATCTTCCCCGCGGGTTTTTCCAAGCTCTGGTTCAGGTGATCCCGAGAGAGCCTTTTTTTTTTTTTTTTTTTTTTTTTTGGATCTGGGCTGCTGGGGCCAGTGGGGGTCTTGGGTGAGCTTCAAGGACCTGTCGGGCCACGAGGGATGTGCGGGTGTGGTGTGGGTGGAGAGCACAGGTGGGCAGCAGGCCCTGCGGGGGAGCGGGCCTGGCGGGGAGGGCAGGAGGCACGGACCGGCCCGGGAGGGACGCGGCGGCGGCGGCGGCGGCGGCGGCGGCGGTGGGGGGCGCTGCGGTGGCGGCGCTTAGGGCAGGTGGCGGCCGCTGTGGGTCGGTGGCTTGAGGCAAGAGAGAGCATTGCGAGGTGCGAGAGTGTGGGTGAGGGTTGCGGGGGGCGCGTGGGAGCGCGTGTGTGAGTGGGGGTGCGGGGCGCGGGGGGTCGGGGGCGCGGGGCGCGGGAGGTGGGCTCGGGAGAGGCAGGCGAAGGCAGCGGGCGAGCCGGGGCAAAAGGCGAGGCGAAAGGGCCCGGGGCGGGCCGGGGAGGCGAGCGGGAGCGCAAAACAAGTGGCCGCACCTGCGGCATATGGAGGTTCCCAGGCTAGGGGTCGAGCCACAGCCACTGTAGAAGCAACGCCGAGTAGTTATGTTGTGAGCCACACGGGAAGTCCGAGTTCTCGGCTGCCGAGAGGCGCTCAAATGGAGCCGGGCGGCTGACGTCACGGGCGTCGGCGCGGCGGCCGGGTGGGAGCGAGCGCCACCTGGTGGGCTGCCGGGGGATGGGAGCGCCGCGCGTTGCTGGAGGGGAGGGGAGTGGGGGGGGGTGTCCCGGCGTCCGGGGGGGCGGGGGGGTGGGGTGGGGTGGGGGCGGAGGGGTGGAGGGGGTGAGGGCGCGGGGGTGTGTCCCGGGGGTCGGGGGGGAGTGTGTGTGTGTGTGGGTGGGTGGGGGGATGTCCCGGGGGTCTGGGCTGGCGCTCGGGGGCTTCGGGACAGTGTGGAGCGGTGTGGGGACAGTGCCTCAGGGCCGCACGCTGGGATCGCCCCGCCCTGCCCTGGGGCCTGGCCGGCCTGGCCCTTGGCCTCCGCGGCTCCCCGGCTCCCGGGCCTCCCCTTCCGCCCCTGTGCAGGGGCACTCGTGTCCTGGAGGGACGGCGACCACCGGCTGCCCTGCCTGCCCAGTCCTCGGCCGTACTCAGCCCACGGCGGGCTCCTGGAGAGCCCTGGGCCGGGCCCCCCTCGGTAGTGCCAGGGAGGAAAACGGGGGCTGGTCTGCAGGGGCATTGGCCAGAGGCTGGCGACCACAACCACGGGGGTGGGGGGTGGGGGGTGGGGGGTGGAGTGGGGGGGGCGGCGCGGGGTGGGGTGGGGTGGGGTGGGGTGGAGTGGGGGGGAACCTCCCGGCATGGGGGGTGGGGGGCGGGCCCGGTGGCTGTCTGGGGCGGGAGAGCCGGGGCCCCGAGCACAGCAAGGAGCCGCACCGCCAGCCCAATGGACCCGGTCCCCTGCCGCCCACCCGGGGTCTAGAGGGAGGGTCAGGCCGGGCCCGAAGCCTGCTGGACGCTGCTCTGTCCGCCGCTGGACGCCCAGGACGGTCCCCCTCGCGGGCCATGCCATCACAGCAGCCCCCCGCCCAAGGAGCGCCCCAGGCTCGCGAGAAGGAGCGCCCCGGGGAAGCCGAGGCGCTCCAAGCAGGATGAGGCTACCGGGGGCCGGCTGAGGCCAGGGAGGGCCCGGTTCCCGCCGTTCCCTGGGCTGCTGGCAGGGGCTCCTGGGCGCAAGCCCACCCAAGGCCTTGGAGGAAGTCCCAGGGCTCGGCTGGGCTCGGAGGCCAAGGGGCAGCCGAAGGGAGGGTGCAGAGGCAGGCAGGGGCCGGCTCCCTCCACCCCCACCGGGCCTCCCAGGCCCAGGCAGGCGCCGGCCTCTCGGGTCCTCAGAGCCATGGGGGGCCACGGAGGACAGGACGCAGGGAGAGCAGCACCCCACCCCCGCGGAGAAGGACCTCGCCTCGGGGGGGCCCTGCGGCCAGGGCCCCGGGTCCAGGGCGGGTGGGCTGTGTGAGCGGCAGGCCCCACCAGCTGGCCCTCCCTGCCTCCGTCTGGGATCAGACGACCAGTGTCCACGGCAGCCCGCGGAGCCGAGCCCCGGAAGCTGGGGCCATGGCCCTCGGCCCCAGGCTTCACCGCAGGGCCGGCGGCTGGGCTTCGGCGGCCAGAGGGTGACAGGCCTGAGCCCCAAGCACGCGAACGCAGGAGAGGCAAGACCCGGCCGGCTCTGTCCCTGCCCCCCGAGGCCGCCTTGGACCTGGCGGCGGCGGCGGCGGCGGCGGCGGCGGCCGGACACGAGCCGGGTGGTCTCCTGGGGCAAGACAGACCTTCTCAGGCTGAGGGCCCAAGCAAGGCCCAGCACCAGCCGCCTCCGCGTCAGGAAGGACGGAGCGGAGGAAGGCAGGCCCACCGCCTGCCTGGCGGGCACCGAAGGCTTCGCTGGGGTTTCCCGGACACAGGAAGGGAGGGACGCGGGTCCGGGGAGGGCCAGGGGTTCGGAGCCCACAGCTGAGGTCCCGCCCGCAGAGAGCCGCCGGGAGGCCCAAGGGCTGCGAGGGTGGGCCTGGGAGGCGGCCGGAGGAGTCGGCCCAGGCGGAAACAGGCTCTGGGCAGAGGTCGTGCCTGCAAGCCATGCTTCTCGTGGCACGTGGACCCTGCCAGCCTCCCACCCGCCTTGCCCTTGGATCCCTGTGGGCCGCCAGGGCCCTCGGGCACTGGGGGATCCGCGTGGCCCGGCACGTGGCCTCAAGGCCGTTCACAGAGAGGGGTCGCCGGGCCGCTGGGCCGGGGCTGGTGTGCGTGTGTGTGTGTGCGCGGGCGTGTGTCTGTGCGTGTGTGTCCGTGTGTGCGTGCGTGTGTGTGAAGTTCTGGGCAACCCTGCGTCGGACAAGCCCTCTCTGCACCATTTGCCCACCGGCCTCGGCTCATCTCCTGTCTCTGTCTCGGTCTCTCGGTCAGCTTCTCGCCGTCTGTCCAAGGGCAAGCCGGGTGGGGGTGGGGGTGGGGGTGGGGGTGGGGGGTGGAGAGGGTGGTACGCAAGAGACAAGGAACCCACTGGAGAAGAAAGATGATCTCGGGCCGTGGTGGAGACGACGTCTGAGGGAGGGACCAGGGACCCCTATGGGTGGCTCGCAGGAGGGGCCCCTGGGTGGAGAACTGAAAGGCGAGCGGGTTGTGGCTCTGCCCAGCGCGGTCACCCACCAGGCAGCCTCTCCTGTCACCCTGCTGGTCCTCACGTCAGCATCCACGCGTGCTGATCTCTAGCGGAGGGCTGGCCAGGCCCCGGGACACCCACGCCCGCCAGCGTGCGTGCACGCGCGCGCGCACACACCCCGCCCACCCCACCCCCCAAACACGCCCCTTCCCTCACCCCCACCAGGGGCAGTGACGGAGAGCTCTGTGATGGTGCCGCACGGGGAGGCCCCGTGAGGCCCCGGTGGCTGAAGGCCTCCCTCCTCGACAGAGTCAAGGGACCCACTCGCAGACATTTCCCCGCGCTGTACCGGCGGCTCCCCTGGCCCATCCATTCCACACAGCGCAGGTGGCATCCACAGAGCAGCCCAGAGGCCCATCCCCATCCATCCCAGGGCAGCCCCTTTCCCCCACCCCCACCCCCGCCCCCACCCGCCAAGCCCAAGTGTGTGCTCCTTGCCCACCATCCCCCCCGACACACACGCCCCCCCCCAACACGCCCCTTCCCTCACCCCCACAAGGGGCAGTGACAGAGAGCTCTGTGATGGTGCCGCACGGGTAGGCCCCGTGAGGCCCCGGTGGCTGAAGGCCTCCCTCCTCGACAGAGTCTCAGCCAAGCAGCCCTACACGGGCCGGCCCACACAAAGACCGAAGCCGGCCTCCAAACAGCTCCATTTCACCGGGACCAAACTTTCCCGGAAGCAGACCCGGGCACCCCTCTGTCTGTCGCCGCACTACTCACCAGAGCCAAGATCTGGAAGCCACCTAAAGGTCCACTGACAGGTGAGTGCACTTCGAAGGCCCGGGGACATCCATGCGATGGCATCGCACACAGCCAGGAAAAAGCGGCAGAACGAGTGCCATCTGCCGCCGCGGGGCTGGAACGAGAGACCCTCATACTAAGCGAAGGAAGCCAGAAAGGCAAAGACAAGTGCCCTAGGACATCACCTGTTGGTGGACTCTAAACGCCGCAACGGATGGCGCTATCTAAACACCCACCCGCAGACTCCAGAAACCGACGGTGGGCAAGGAGCACACACTTGGGCTTGGCAGGTGGGGGAAAGGGGCTGCCCTGGGATGGATGGGGATGGGCCCCTGGGCTGCTCTGTGGATGCCACCTGCGCTGTGTGGAATGGATGGGCCACGGGAGCCGCCGGTACAGCGCGGGGAAATGTCTGCGAGTGGGTCCCTTGGCGGACCAAGACCCCTGGAAGAAACATTGGACATCAGCTCGACTTTAATCGTAAGAATCGACCTCCGACTCAAAGCAGACGAAGCCACTGCATTGCTGACCGCAGGAGGATTGAGGACGCACGCCCAGCGCCCTCAGCTGCGGGCTCCAAACCCGAGTCAGTTCCCTGTGCAGAAAGAGGCTATCCTCCCAGGCTTCAAGTCAGCGCCAGCGACCTGACGGGGCCGTCTCGGGCATGGGGTGCCACCGTCCGCCCCCCCCCCCACCCCAGCCCGCCAGCCTTTGCAAACAACGAAACCCAAACGATCTTCCCCGCGGGTTTTTCCAAGCTCTGGTTCAGGTGATCCCGAGAGAGCCTTTTTTTTTTTTTTTTTTTTTTTTGGATCTGGGCTGCTGGGGCCAGTGGGGGTCTTGGGTGAGCTTCAAGGACCTGTCGGGCCACGAGGGATGTGCGGGTGTGGTGTGGGTGGAGAGCACAGGTGGGCAGCAGGCCCTGCGGGGGAGCGGGCCTGGCGGGGAGGGCAGGAGGCACGGACCGGCCCGGGAGGGACGCGGCGGCGGCGGCGGCGGCGGCGGCGGCGGTGGGGGGCGCTGCGGTGGCGGCGCTTAGGGCAGGTGGCGGCCGCTGTGGGTCGGTGGCTTGAGGCAAGAGAGAGCATTGCGAGGTGCGAGAGTGTGGGTGAGGGTTGCGGGGGGCGCGTGGGAGCGCGTGTGTGAGTGGGGGTGCGGGGCGCGGGGGGTCGGGGGCGCGGGGCGCGGGAGGTGGGCTCGGGAGAGGCAGGCGAAGGCAGCGGGCGAGCCGGGGCAAAAGGCGAGGCGAAAGGGCCCGGGGCGGGCCGGGGAGGCGAGCGGGAGCGCAAAACAAGTGGCCGCACCTGCGGCATATGGAGGTTCCCAGGCTAGGGGTCGAGCCACAGCCACTGTAGAAGCAACGCCGAGTAGTTATGTTGTGAGCCACACGGGAAGTCCGAGTTCTCGGCTGCCGAGAGGCGCTCAAATGGAGCCGGGCGGCTGACGTCACGGGCGTCGGCGCGGCGGCCGGGTGGGAGCGAGCGCCACCTGGTGGGCTGCCGGGGGATGGGAGCGCCGCGCGTTGCTGGAGGGGAGGGGAGTGGGGGGGGGTGTCCCGGCGTCCGGGGGGGCGGGGGGGTGGGGTGGGGTGGGGGCGGAGGGGTGGAGGGGGTGAGGGCGCGGGGGTGTGTCCCGGGGGTCGGGGGGGAGTGTGTGTGTGTGTGTGGGTGGGTGGGGGGATGTCCCGGGGGTCTGGGCTGGCGCTCGGGGGCTTCGGGACAGTGTGGAGCGGTGTGGGGACAGTGCCTCAGGGCCGCACGCTGGGATCGCCCCGCCCTGCCCTGGGGCCTGGCCGGCCTGGCCCTTGGCCTCCGCGGCTCCCCGGCTCCCGGGCCTCCCCTTCCGCCCCTGTGCAGGGGCACTCGTGTCCTGGAGGGACGGCGACCACCGGCTGCCCTGCCTGCCCAGTCCTCGGCCGTACTCAGCCCACGGCGGGCTCCTGGAGAGCCCTGGGCCGGGCCCCCCTCGGTAGTGCCAGGGAGGAAAACGGGGGCTGGTCTGCAGGGGCATTGGCCAGAGGCTGGCGACCACAACCACGGGGGTGGGGGGTGGGGGGTGGGGGGTGGAGTGGGGGGGGCGGCGCGGGGTGGGGTGGGGTGGGGTGGGGTGGAGTGGGGGGGGAACCTCCCGGCATGGGGGGTGGGGGCGGGCCCGGTGGCTGTCTGGGGCGGGAGAGCCGGGGCCCCGAGCACAGCAAGGAGCCGCACCGCCAGCCCAATGGACCCGGTCCCCTGCCGCCCACCCGGGGTCTAGAGGGAGGGTCAGGCCGGGCCCGAAGCCTGCTGGACGCTGCTCTGTCCGCCGCTGGACGCCCAGGACGGTCCCCCTCGCGGGCCATGCCATCACAGCAGCCCCCCGCCGAGGAGCGCCCCAGGCTCGCGAGAAGGAGCGCCCCGGGGGAAGCCGAGGCGCTCCAAGCAGGATGAGGCTACCGGGGGCCGGCTGAGGCCAGGGAGGGCCCGGTTCCCGCCGTTCCCTGGGCTGCTGGCAGGGGCTCCTGGGCGCAAGCCCACCCAAGGCCTTGGAGGAAGTCCCAGGGCTCGGCTGGGCTCGGAGGCCAAGGGGCAGCCGAAGGGAGGGTGCAGAGGCAGGCAGGGGCCGGCTCCCTCCACCCCCACCGGGCCTCCCAGGCCCAGGCAGGCGCCGGCCTCTCGGGTCCTCAGAGCCATGGGGGGCCACGGAGGACAGGACGCAGGGAGAGCAGCACCCCACCCCCGCGGAGAAGGACCTCGCCTCGGGGGGGCCCTGCGGCCAGGGCCCCGGGTCCAGGGCGGGTGGGCTGTGTGAGCGGCAGGCCCCACCAGCTGGCCCTCCCTGCCTCCGTCTGGGATCAGACGACCAGTGTCCACGGCAGCCCGCGGAGCCGAGCCCCGGAAGCTGGGGCCATGGCCCTCGGCCCCAGGCTTCACCGCAGGGCCGGCGGCTGGGCTTCGGCGGCCAGAGGGTGACAGGCCTGAGCCCCAAGCACGCGAACGCAGGAGAGGCAAGACCCGGCCGGCTCTGTCCCTGCCCCCCGAGGCCGCCTTGGACCTGGCGGCGGCGGCGGCGGCGGCGGCGGCGGCCGGACACGAGCCGGGTGGTCTCCTGGGGCAAGACAGACCTTCTCAGGCTGAGGGCCCAAGCAAGGCCCAGCACCAGCCGCCTCCGCGTCAGGAAGGACGGAGCGGACCAAGGCAGGCCCACCGCCTGCCTGGCGGGCACCGAAGGCTTCGCTGGGGTTTCCCGGACACAGGAAGGGAGGGACGCGGGTCCGGGGAGGGCCAGGGGTTCGGAGCCCACAGCTGAGGTCCCGCCCGCAGAGAGCCGCCGGGAGGCCCAAGGGCTGCGAGGGTGGGCCTGGGAGGCGGCCGGAGGAGTCGGCCCAGGCGGAAACAGGCTCTGGGCAGAGGTCGTGCCTGCAAGCCATGCTTCTCGTGGCACGTGGACCCTGCCAGCCTCCCACCCGCCTTGCCCTTGGATCCCTGTGGGCCGCCAGGGCCCTCGGGCACTGGGGGATCCGCGTGGCCCGGCACGTGGCCTCAAGGCCGTTCACAGAGAGGGGTCGCCGGGCCGCTGGGCCGGGGCTGGTGTGCGTGTGTGTGTGTGCGCGGGCGTGTGTCTGTGCGTGTGTGTCCGTGTGTGCGTGCGTGTGTGTGAAGTTCTGGGGCAACCCTGCGTCGGACAAGCCCTCTCTGCACCATTTGCCCACCGGCCTCGGCTCATCTCCTGTCTCTGTCTCGGTCTCTCGGTCAGCTTCTCGCCGTCTGTCCAAGGGCAAGCCGGGTGGGGGTGGGGGTGGGGGTGGGGGTGGGGGGTGGAGAGGGTGGTACGCAAGAGACAAGGAACCCACTGGAGAAGAAAGATGATCTCGGGCCGTGGTGGAGACGACGTCTGAGGGAGGGACCAGGGACCCCTATGGGTGGCTCGCAGGAGGGGCCCCTGGGTGGAGAACTGAAAGGCGAGCGGGTTGTGGCTCTGCCCAGCGCGGTCACCCACCAGGCAGCCTCTCCTGTCACCCTGCTGGTCCTCACGTCAGCATCCACGCGTGCTGATCTCTAGCGGAGGGCTGGCCAGGCCCCGGGACACCCACGCCCGCCAGCGTGCGTGCACGCGCGCGCGCACACACCCCGCCCACCCCACCCCCCAAACACGCCCCTTCCCTCACCCCCACCAGGGGCAGTGACGGAGAGCTCTGTGATGGTGCCGCACGGGGAGGCCCCGTGAGGCCCCGGTGGCTGAAGGCCTCCCTCCTCGACAGAGTCAAGGGACCCACTCGCAGACATTTCCCCGCGCTGTACCGGCGGCTCCCCTGGCCCATCCATTCCACACAGCGCAGGTGGCATCCACAGAGCAGCCCAGAGGCCCATCCCCATCCATCCCAGGGCAGCCCCTTTCCCCCACCCCCACCCCCGCCCCCACCCGCCAAGCCCAAGTGTGTGCTCCTTGCCCACCATCCCCCCGACACACACGCCCCCCCCCAACACGCCCCTTCCCTCACCCCCACAAGGGGCAGTGACAGAGAGCTCTGTGATGGTGCCGCACGGGTAGGCCCCGTGAGGCCCCGGTGGCTGAAGGCCTCCCTCCTCGACAGAGTCTCAGCCAAGCAGCCCTACACGGGCCGGCCCACACAAAGACCGAAGCCGGCCTCCAAACAGCTCCATTTCACCGGGACCAAACTTTCCCGGAAGCAGACCCGGGCACCCCTCTGTCTGTCGCCGCACTACTCACCAGAGCCAAGATCTGGAAGCCACCTAAAGGTCCACTGACAGGTGAGTGCACTTCGAAGGCCCGGGGACATCCATGCGATGGCATCGCACACAGCCAGGAAAAAGCGGCAGAACGAGTGCCATCTGCCGCCGCGGGGCTGGAACGAGAGACCCTCATACTAAGCGAAGGAAGCCAGAAAGGCAAAGACAAGTGCCCTAGGACATCACCTGTTGGTGGACTCTAAACGCCGCAACGGATGGCGCTATCTAAACACCCACCCGCAGACTCCAGAAACCGACGGTGGGCAAGGAGCACACACTTGGGCTTGGCAGGTGGGGGAAAGGGGCTGCCCTGGGATGGATGGGGATGGGCCCCTGGGCTGCTCTGTGGATGCCACCTGCGCTGTGTGGAATGGATGGGCCACGGGAGCCGCCGGTACAGCGCGGGGAAATGTCTGCGAGTGGGTCCCTTGGCGGACCAAGACCCCTGGAAGAAACATTGGACATCAGCTCGACTTTAATCGTAAGAATCGACCTCCGACTCAAAGCAGACGAAGCCACTGCATTGCTGACCGCAGGAGGATTGAGGACGCACGCCCAGCGCCCTCAGCTGCGGGCTCCAAACCCGAGTCAGTTCCCTGTGCAGAAAGAGGCTATCCTCCCAGGCTTCAAGTCAGCGCCAGCGACCTGACGGGGCCGTCTCGGGCATGGGGTGCCACCGTCCGCCCCCCCCCCCACCCCAGCCCGCCAGCCTTTGCAAACAACGAAACCCAAACGATCTTCCCCGCGGGTTTTTCCAAGCTCTGGTTCAGGTGATCCCGAGAGAGCCTTTTTTTTTTTTTTTTTTTTTTTGGATCTGGGCTGCTGGGGCCAGTGGGGGTCTTGGGTGAGCTTCAAGGACCTGTCGGGCCACGAGGGATGTGCGGGTGTGGTGTGGGTGGAGAGCACAGGTGGGCAGCAGGCCCTGCGGGGGAGCGGGCCTGGCGGGGGAGGGCAGGAGGCACGGACCGGCCCGGGAGGGACGCGGCGGCGGCGGCGGCGGCGGCGGCGGCGGTGGGGGGCGCTGCGGTGGCGGCGCTTAGGGCAGGTGGCGGCCGCTGTGGGTCGGTGGCTTGAGGCAAGAGAGAGCATTGCGAGGTGCGAGAGTGTGGGTGAGGGTTGCGGGGGGCGCGTGGGAGCGCGTGTGTGAGTGGGGGTGCGGGGCGCGGGGGGTCGGGGGCGCGGGGCGCGGGAGGTGGGCTCGGGAGAGGCAGGCGAAGGCAGCGGGCGAGCCGGGGCAAAAGGCGAGGCGAAAGGGCCCGGGGCGGGCCGGGGAGGCGAGCGGGAGCGCAAAACAAGTGGCCGCACCTGCGGCATATGGAGGTTCCCAGGCTAGGGGTCGAGCCACAGCCACTGTAGAAGCAACGCCGAGTAGTTATGTTGTGAGCCACACGGGAAGTCCGAGTTCTCGGCTGCCGAGAGGCGCTCAAATGGAGCCGGGCGGCTGACGTCACGGGCGTCGGCGCGGCGGCCGGGTGGGAGCGAGCGCCACCTGGTGGGCTGCCGGGGGATGGGAGCGCCGCGCGTTGCTGGAGGGGAGGGGAGTGGGGGGGGGTGTCCCGGCGTCCGGGGGGGCGGGGGGGTGGGGTGGGGTGGGGGCGGAGGGGTGGAGGGGGTGAGGGCGCGGGGGTGTGTCCCGGGGGTCGGGGGGGAGTGTGTGTGTGTGTGGGTGGGTGGGGGGATGTCCCGGGGGTCTGGGCTGGCGCTCGGGGGCTTCGGGACAGTGTGGAGCGGTGTGGGGACAGTGCCTCAGGGCCGCACGCTGGGATCGCCCCGCCCTGCCCTGGGGCCTGGCCGGCCTGGCCCTTGGCCTCCGCGGCTCCCCGGCTCCGGGCCTCCCCTTCCGCCCCTGTGCAGGGGCACTCGTGTCCTGGAGGGACGGCGACCACCGGCTGCCCTGCCTGCCCAGTCCTCGGCCGTACTCAGCCCACGGCGGGCTCCTGGAGAGCCCTGGGCCGGGCCCCCCTCGGTAGTGCCAGGGAGGAAAACGGGGGCTGGTCTGCAGGGGCATTGGCCAGAGGCTGGCGACCACAACCACGGGGGTGGGGGGTGGGGGGTGGGGGGTGGAGTGGGGGGGGCGGCGCGGGGTGGGGTGGGGTGGGGTGGGGTGGAGTGGGGGGGGAACCTCCCGGCATGGGGGGTGGGGGGCGGGCCCGGTGGCTGTCTGGGGCGGGAGAGCCGGGGCCCCGAGCACAGCAAGGAGCCGCACCGCCAGCCCAATGGACCCGGTCCCCTGCCGCCCACCCGGGGTCTAGAGGGAGGGTCAGGCCGGGCCCGAAGCCTGCTGGACGCTGCTCTGTCCGCCGCTGGACGCCCAGGACGGTCCCCCTCGCGGGCCATGCCATCACAGCAGCCCCCCGCCGAGGAGCGCCCCAGGCTCGCGAGAAGGAGCGCCCCGGGGGAAGCCGAGGCGCTCCAAGCAGGATGAGGCTACCGGGGGCCGGCTGAGGCCAGGGAGGGCCCGGTTCCCGCCGTTCCCTGGGCTGCTGGCAGGGGCTCCTGGGCGCAAGCCCACCCAAGGCCTTGGAGGAAGTCCCAGGGCTCGGCTGGGCTCGGAGGCCAAGGGGCAGCCGAAGGGAGGGTGCAGAGGCAGGCAGGGGCCGGCTCCCTCCACCCCCACCGGGCCTCCCAGGCCCAGGCAGGCGCCGGCCTCTCGGGTCCTCAGAGCCATGGGGGGCCACGGAGGACAGGACGCAGGGAGAGCAGCACCCCACCCCCGCGGAGAAGGACCTCGCCTCGGGGGGGCCCTGCGGCCAGGGCCCCGGGTCCAGGGCGGGTGGGCTGTGTGAGCGGCAGGCCCCACCAGCTGGCCCTCCCTGCCTCCGTCTGGGATCAGACGACCAGTGTCCACGGCAGCCCGCGGAGCCGAGCCCCGGAAGCTGGGGCCATGGCCCTCGGCCCCAGGCTTCACCGCAGGGCCGGCGGCTGGGCTTCGGCGGCCAGAGGGTGACAGGCCTGAGCCCCAAGCACGCGAACGCAGGAGAGGCAAGACCCGGCCGGCTCTGTCCCTGCCCCCCGAGGCCGCCTTGGACCTGGCGGCGGCGGCGGCGGCGGCGGCGGCGGCCGGACACGAGCCGGGTGGTCTCCTGGGGCAAGACAGACCTTCTCAGGCTGAGGGCCCAAGCAAGGCCCAGCACCAGCCGCCTCCGCGTCAGGAAGGACGGAGCGGACCAAGGCAGGCCCACCGCCTGCCTGGCGGGCACCGAAGGCTTCGCTGGGGTTTCCCGGACACAGGAAGGGAGGGACGCGGGTCCGGGGAGGGCCAGGGGTTCGGAGCCCACAGCTGAGGTCCCGCCCGCAGAGAGCCGCCAGGAGGCCCAAGGGCTGCGAGGGTGGGCCTGGGAGGCGGCCGGAGGAGTCGGCCCAGGCGGAAACAGGCTCTGGGCAGAGGTCGTGCCTGCAAGCCATGCTTCTCGTGGCACGTGGACCCTGCAGCCTCCCACCCGCCTTGCCCTTGGATCCCTGTGGGCCGCCAGGGCCCTCGGGCACTGGGGGATCCGCGTGGCCCGGCACGTGGCCTCAAGGCCGTTCACAGAGAGGGGTCGCCGGGCCGCTGGGCCGGGGCTGGTGTGCGTGTGTGTGTGTGCGCGGGCGTGTGTCTGTGCGTGTGTGTCCGTGTGTGCGTGCGTGTGTGTGAAGTTCTGGGGCAACCCTGCGTCGGACAAGCCCTCTCTGCACCATTTGCCCACCGGCCTCGGCTCATCTCCTGTCTCTGTCTCGGTCTCTCGGTCAGCTTCTCGCCGTCTGTCCAAGGGCAAGCCGGGTGGGGGTGGGGGTGGGGGTGGGGGTGGGGGGTGGAGAGGGTGGTACGCAAGAGACAAGGAACCCACTGGAGAAGAAAGATGATCTCGGGCCGTGGTGGAGACGACGTCTGAGGGAGGGACCAGGGACCCCTATGGGTGGCTCGCAGGAGGGGCCCCTGGGTGGAGAACTGAAAGGCGAGCGGGTTGTGGCTCTGCCCAGCGCGGTCACCCACCAGGCAGCCTCTCCTGTCACCCTGCTGGTCCTCACGTCAGCATCCACGCGTGCTGATCTCTAGCGGAGGGCTGGCCAGGCCCCGGGACACCCACGCCCGCCAGCGTGCGTGCACGCGCGCGCGCACACACCCCGCCCACCCCACCCCCCAAACACGCCCCTTCCCTCACCCCCACCAGGGGCAGTGACGGAGAGCTCTGTGATGGTGCCGCACGGGGAGGCCCCGTGAGGCCCCGGTGGCTGAAGGCCTCCCTCCTCGACAGAGTCAAGGGACCCACTCGCAGACATTTCCCCGCGCTGTACCGGCGGCTCCCCTGGCCCATCCATTCCACACAGCGCAGGTGGCATCCACAGAGCAGCCCAGAGGCCCATCCCCATCCATCCCAGGGCAGCCCCTTTCCCCCACCCCCACCCCCGCCCCCACCCGCCAAGCCCAAGTGTGTGCTCCTTGCCCACCATCCCCCCCGACACACACGCCCCCCCCCAACACGCCCCTTCCCTCACCCCCACAAGGGGCAGTGACAGAGAGCTCTGTGATGGTGCCGCACGGGTAGGCCCCGTGAGGCCCCGGTGGCTGAAGGCCTCCCTCCTCGACAGAGTCTCAGCCAAGCAGCCCTACACGGGCCGGCCCACACAAAGACCGAAGCCGGCCTCCAAACAGCTCCATTTCACCGGGACCAAACTTTCCCGGAAGCAGACCCGGGCACCCCTCTGTCTGTCGCCGCACTACTCACCAGAGCCAAGATCTGGAAGCCACCTAAAGGTCCACTGACAGGTGAGTGCACTTCGAAGGCCCGGGGACATCCATGCGATGGCATCGCACACAGCCAGGAAAAAGCGGCAGAACGAGTGCCATCTGCCGCCGCGGGGCTGGAACGAGAGACCCTCATACTAAGCGAAGGAAGCCAGAAAGGCAAAGACAAGTGCCCTAGGACATCACCTGTTGGTGGACTCTAAACGCCGCAACGGATGGCGCTATCTAAACACCCACCCGCAGACTCCAGAAACCGACGGTGGGCAAGGAGCACACACTTGGGCTTGGCAGGTGGGGGAAAGGGGCTGCCCTGGGATGGATGGGGATGGGCCCCTGGGCTGCTCTGTGGATGCCACCTGCGCTGTGTGGAATGGATGGGCCACGGGAGCCGCCGGTACAGCGCGGGGAAATGTCTGCGAGTGGGTCCCTTGGCGGACCAAGACCCCTGGAAGAAACATTGGACATCAGCTCGACTTTAATCGTAAGAATCGACCTCCGACTCAAAGCAGACGAAGCCACTGCATTGCTGACCGCAGGAGGATTGAGGACGCACGCCCAGCGCCCTCAGCTGCGGGCTCCAAACCCGAGTCAGTTCCCTGTGCAGAAAGAGGCTATCCTCCCAGGCTTCAAGTCAGCGCCAGCGACCTGACGGGGCCGTCTCGGGCATGGGGTGCCACCGTCCGCCCCCCCCCACCCCAGCCCGCCAGCCTTTGCAAACAACGAAACCCAAACGATCTTCCCCGCGGGTTTTTCCAAGCTCTGGTTCAGGTGATCCCGAGAGAGCCTTTTTTTTTTTTTTTTTTTTTTTGGATCTGGGCTGCTGGGGCCAGTGGGGGTCTTGGGTGAGCTTCAAGGACCTGTCGGGCCACGAGGGATGTGCGGGTGTGGTGTGGGTGGAGAGCACAGGTGGGCAGCAGGCCCTGCGGGGGAGCGGGCCTGGCGGGGAGGGCAGGAGGCACGGACCGGCCCGGGAGGGACGCGGCGGCGGCGGCGGCGGCGGCGGCGGCGGTGGGGGGCGCTGCGGTGGCGGCGCTTAGGGCAGGTGGCGGCCGCTGTGGGTCGGTGGCTTGAGGCAAGAGAGAGCATTGCGAGGTGCGAGAGTGTGGGTGAGGGTTGCGGGGGGCGCGTGGGAGCGCGTGTGTGAGTGGGGGTGCGGGGCGCGGGGGGTCGGGGGCGCGGGGCGCGGGAGGTGGGCTCGGGAGAGGCAGGCGAAGGCAGCGGGCGAGCCGGGGCAAAAGGCGAGGCGAAAGGGCCCGGGGCGGGCCGGGGAGGCGAGCGGGAGCGCAAAACAAGTGGCCGCACCTGCGGCATATGGAGGTTCCCAGGCTAGGGGTCGAGCCACAGCCACTGTAGAAGCAACGCCGAGTAGTTATGTTGTGAGCCACACGGGAAGTCCGAGTTCTCGGCTGCCGAGAGGCGCTCAAATGGAGCCGGGCGGCTGACGTCACGGGCGTCGGCGCGGCGGCCGGGTGGGAGCGAGCGCCACCTGGTGGGCTGCCGGGGGATGGGAGCGCCGCGCGTTGCTGGAGGGGAGGGGAGTGGGGGGGGGGTGTCCCGGCGTCCGGGGGGGCGGGGGGGTGGGGTGGGGTGGGGGCGGAGGGGTGGAGGGGGTGAGGGCGCGGGGGTGTGTCCCGGGGGTCGGGGGGGAGTGTGTGTGTGTGTGGGTGGGTGGGGGGATGTCCCGGGGGTCTGGGCTGGCGCTCGGGGGCTTCGGGACAGTGTGGAGCGGTGTGGGGACAGTGCCTCAGGGCCGCACGCTGGGATCGCCCCGCCCTGCCCTGGGGCCTGGCCGGCCTGGCCCTTGGCCTCCGCGGCTCCCCGGCTCCCGGGCCTCCCCTTCCGCCCCTGTGCAGGGGCACTCGTGTCCTGGAGGGACGGCGACCACCGGCTGCCCTGCCTGCCCAGTCCTCGGCCGTACTCAGCCCACGGCGGGCTCCTGGAGAGCCCTGGGCCGGGCCCCCCTCGGTAGTGCCAGGGAGGAAAACGGGGGCTGGTCTGCAGGGGCATTGGCCAGAGGCTGGCGACCACAACCACGGGGGTGGGGGGTGGGGGGTGGGGGGTGGAGTGGGGGGGGCGGCGCGGGGTGGGGTGGGGTGGGGTGGGGTGGAGTGGGGGGGGAACCTCCCGGCATGGGGGGTGGGGGGCGGGCCCGGTGGCTGTCTGGGGCGGGAGAGCCGGGGCCCCGAGCACAGCAAGGAGCCGCACCGCCAAAAAAAAAAAAAAAATCCCCTGCCGCCC